>NW_008665404.1:0-21431 GCF_000695815.1 Acanthisitta chloris | reverse complement strand
CTTCCAACCAGGCTATGCACTGTCCTGCCTACAACATCTTCTCTCTGCCCATTGACTTGCAGAGCTGCCCTTGCACATATACAGTCTCTTCAGCAACACACTGCAAACTACTGCAGTGCAGTCTGAGCCACGAGCAGATCGAGATTTAATCAATGGGCTGCAGCTGACTAAGCTAAAATAAAATGCTTGTTGAGCAGAACAGTCCAGTGTCAGATCCTGCAATGGGAGAGAGACTCCAGGAAAAACATACCCTCTCCTCTATTTTCAAATAAATATATAAGACAAGGCTGCTAAGCACTCCAACACTTTCAATTAGTATTTGTGGAGCCACAGGGAATATATTTATGAAAGCAGAGGAAAACTATAATGTTTTCTGTACTGCATATTAGCGACAAAACTAGCAGACCCAAAGACCAGTAATGATCAAGGAGTTATTACCCAAAATCTGACCTACATTAGCACAGAAGACCTTCATGACTCAGAACATCTCCACTATATAAGCACATGTTGTTCATCACCTGCATAATAATGCTTATGTTTATTTCCCCCTTCAAGTTCAACTTTTCCTCTCAGCCCTAGCTCTCAGATTGAACATGTTCTGCTAGTCCAGCTCTCTGCAATAAAAATTAATGCATGATGAAAAATTTGACTTTTGTGCTTTCCACAGAAGATACTTGCACAAATTGAATAAACCCCAATTTTTCAATGCATTTCCCAGTTGCTTAGTTCTGCTGCCCTAAGATGTTACTGACTGCTGGTACTGCTGCCATTGCAAAGGTGGGTCATACAACCAGGACATCGCAATGAATGCTGTGATGGGAACCGCTCATGTCTGTATCTGAATCATGGCAGAAGGTTGCACCTAGGGGAAATAACAGTTAAATCCTTAAGAAAGCTCTCTGCATCCTGTAATATCAAATTTGTTATGGAAGGTCTTGGGATTCCCCACAAGATGGACCTTTGGGGCAGGAGGAAGGGAAGAGGAGGAAATCACAATCAGAAAACTGGACTTGTTTCACAGAAGAGTACCCCCTGCATCTGTAAGCACTTAGTAACTTGTATTTTATAGACCTTTATAAAATTCCTTTCATTCATCTTCTTGTTCAGGTTATAATCACAATCTCTTCACTCCCTCTTCATGCGAGTTTGTCATTACTACCTTCTGAATACTGCAATACCTTCTGAATAGATCTGCAATACCTTCTTTAAAACTGGATGAGTGGAATCTTACACATCATCAACTGTTCTCTCATCTGGATTTGTATAAAGGCACTAAAAAAGGTTTTGTGGAGGGACCATAATGATTGCATCACTGGAAATTACAGCTGTCCTGTAAAGAGGCAACAAACAAAGAGTTCTGAGATCAGCCAAATTCAGAACATGATTTCCTTTACATCGGAGTTTAACTCTGAGGCTGTTCCTTCATGTTCAACAAAAACTTTGGCTTGAAAACCATGAAAAATTAGATTTAATTTTTCCCTCTATTTATGGTATTTATAAGCAGCACAGTAAACAGACAACTAACAGAGCTGTAGGAGCTGTGACAGCAGTTAGCCAAGCAAGGGTGTGAGGGGGCCCAGAAACTTTGCTCAGGACACCATGGGCCTAACTGCAGTTGCAGTGATGGTGGTGATGGGCCACAGGGTCTGGTCCCTGCCATAGGCTGATGCATTCTGGAGACCCAACCCAGTAAAAGCCCCAAAGGAAGGATGTGGCCATCCACACTGGGCTGCAGAGAGCACCTCTCTGGAGGCCCCATTTATAAGAGAATTACTCTGGCTGAGGTACAGAGCTGCCAGGAGGAGAAGGAGCTGTGGTGAAGTGGCAGAGGAGGTGAGCAGTCTGAGTAGAATCATGGAGGGTGACCAAGAGTTCAACAATCTTCACAGAACCTCTGGAAGTGAAAATCAAGAACCCTGGAACAGAAGAAAAAAGGGACAGCTAGCAGTAATGCTCACAGGAGTAACAGATGGAGATTCCCGAGAGGAGGGAAGCTGGCAGCAGAAGGGAGGCTCCTGCCCCACATGCAGATCTGCACGTACCGAACAGATGTATTAACTTGGGAACTGGTGAGGAGGAACAAAACCCACTAGGGGAGCCACTTGAGCCTGAATCAAATGTCCATACTGAGAAGCAAAGGTGAACGATGGTCACTGAAGACTCCTTCCTACAAGAAATAGAGGCTCCATCTACTGACCTTCGTGGCTTATTGAGAGCCTGCACATGGGATGATAAGGACAGATTGCCAAGATTTGTGTGGCCCTTTGACTATTAACTCTTGCTGCTCATTCATGGGAGCACCAAGAGCACCTGATTTTCAAGGGGTGACCTTGAATACACTAAGAGTGACTACAGACCTTGAGGCATGGGGGCCTGGGTGCCCTCCTCCTAAATCCTGCCAGGGAGCAGGAGAGACCTAGGTAGCAGCAGATGCATTGTGCAAGTCAATATCAAGACATAAAAGAAAATTTTGGCTTCTGTGACCATGGGTCCCTCTAATAAGGAGAAGTAAGCCCTAATGGGCCAGGGAGTGCTTGCTGAGTGAACTAATTGTAATAATAATGACCACCCATCCCTGGAAGTAATTAATATGTATGAGCATTTAATATATAAAAACCATGAAGTTTTTGTCCCTGGTTGCACAAGTTTGGTGGAGCGATCTCCCTTGTGCCCAGCGCTGAATAAACAAATACCTGCTACTCAGGGATACAAATCTGTGAGTAGTTTCTTTTACAGCTTTTCTTGGCATCAGTTTGGCGACCGCGGCAGGACATCTCTGCTGGGCTGCAGGATCCGCTGGAGTCTGGGACTCCCTTGGCGTGCGCTCCAAGAGTTCTCGGAGGGACTCCCAGCTTCACCGGCTCACTGCGGGAGCAGACAAGGACTGACTGCTTGAAAAATAAAGTATTTGTTTCTGTTCTGTTCTGGAACCTAGGTTATCTGGTTCCCATAAGCCGTGGAGAGACATCTCACACAGGGTGCAGTACCACAGGTGAAATTCCTGAGTTGGTACAGGGAGAAGAGTCCCCTCTGTACTGGGGTTTGAGTCCCTGCCGTGGGTTAAGTCTCATCTGTATCTGTATTGGGGTTTGAGTCCCCGTGGGTAACTCTTAAGGCTTTTTGACTTTTGGCATGGAACTGGGCATTGGGGTCACGATTCTGTGTTTTATACTTGTGGCACTGTGTTTCATTAACTGTTTTAAACCTGATTGTGTTCCGTGTATGTGTTAAACAAATTCGTGAGAGGAGACTGATTTAAGTACCTAGAAACATGGAGCCAGGCAAGTAAAGAAATCTCTCGAAAGAGTCCACTGGGGTGTGTCCTGGCACACTTGAAGTATTTAGGAGTAAACCCTACTGGAAATGTAAGGAAAAAGGGATGAAAGTAGCTATTTAGGTAGGAAATGCTGACACCATGATGCAGGGTGCCTTGACTGTTACAGTAAGAAACAGGCTGGTTAAGACTGCCCCACCAGGGTATAAGATACATGAGTGAAGGTTCAGAGTCACAAAGAAAGGACAACACCAAACAGAAGCACAGTTTCCTGGAGGTCCTGGTGGACAACAAGCAGCCATGAGCCAGTAGTGTGCCCTGTAGTCAAGAAGGCCAATGGTATCCTGGTGTACATTAGGAAGGTCATTGCCAGCAGCTTGAGGAAGGTTATCCTGTCCCTCTCTCTACTCAGCCCGGGTGAGGTGTATCTGGAGTGCTGTGTTCAGTTCTGGGCTCCTCAAGACAAGAAAGACAAGAAGCTACTCCAATGGGTCCAGCAGAGAGTGACAATGACAATTAGGGGTCTAGAGCACCTCACTTATGAGGAAAGGCTGAGGCAGCTGGGCATGTTCAGACTGGAGAAGAGCCAACTTAGAGGGGACCTCATCAATGTGTAAGAAGGGAGGGTACCAAGAGGATGGAGCTGGGCTCTTCTCAGTGGTGCCAAGCAATACGATAAGAGGCAGCAGACAGAAACTGATATACAGCAAGTTCTAACTTGAACATGAGGAAGAGCTTCCTTACTGTGCAGGTATGAACAGATTGTCCAGAGAGGTTGTGGATTCTCCCTCACTGGAGATATTAAAGAACTGTCTGGAGGCAATTGTGTGCCATGTGCTCTGGGATGACCCTGTCTGAGCAGGGAGGTTGGATCAGATGACCCACTGTGGTCCCTTTCACCAATATTAAGCATTCTGTGAATGTGTGTGATTCTTCTCTCCAGCATTAGATCATTCACTCAAAGTCTGGAAGTCTCAGGTACAAAAACCTCCTCTCCTACAGGAGTTCTTGCATTCTCACTTGACAACAGAGTACCACAAACACAATGTATTTAAGCCACAGGCAGAATAGGAGCAGGAGTATTGAGATGTGTCTCACTAAAATTTTACAGCTGTGCAAAAAATTCAGACATATTCCCCAAAAAAGGGATGTCAGGAGACTCACAGCCCTGGAGATGGTCCTGTTTACTGTGGCTAAAGTAATTTTTCCACTGTCTTTTGTCAGAAAATATGCAAGTCTTGAGCACCAAAAGATGTTACTAAGCTTAATGGACCAGGAATACTTTGTGAATTTATCACTGACAGTGCTTCCCTGAGAAATGCAAAATTCCAGGTCAAACATACCCTGCTGAATACAGGTGACAGATCTTAACCAGAATTTGCCACCTTTCAGACAGGAGAGAGTGGGGCATGGAGCGGCAGCGAGAAGCAGTAAAGAAATCAGCATCTCCTCTGGCAGTTTTGGCAAGCTGCCTGTCTTTTCCTTCATTTATTTGTCCTTGCAAGTGTTTGAAAACAAAACCCTCTGGAAAGATTAGTTGGGGTTTTTGTGCACTAGCAGTCTGTCTTGTTTTTCATAATAGCCAGAGTCTCCCTTGATAGCCAGGATGTTGCCTCTGATCCAAATGCCAGAAATGCTGATGGTAGCCAAAGTAACAGCATTCAGCCAGGCCCTGAGCAGTTCCCAGCACACAATGGACGCCAAATGGCTACATGACCAACGTGCATCAGCTCTGCCTGTCCAAAGCAGTAACTATCAAAGACTGACTTCTACAACCCTCAGAGAAATATTGTTGAGAAGAGCTGAGTTTCCCTGATTACTAACAGAGCTGATGCTTCCTTACACACCACCTGGCCCCAACCATCTTCTGTCTTTATAGTGCAACATGAGTTCCTACAGACCGTTATCCAGGAGACTTTGCAACATCTGGAAAAGGGCAAGTGATAGAGAAGTGAGACCACTCCCATGAAAGCAAATTTGTGCAACAACAGATCTTCTCTGAGTACCATTTGTGCTAATATTAGCATCACACATAAGGTAAATCAGTTTTGTTTTCCTAGAAGCATAGCATAAATTCAGATTCAGAATAAATTTGGATTTAGTTATGCCAAGTGGCTCATAATTTTAGAAATGCTGAGCAATCAAGTGGAACTGTCCAGTAGCTGTGCCCTGTACACACACACAAACCAAATACATAGTACTCATCAGAAGCTCAGCAGAGAAACAGCTCTCTAGGTTAAAGCCACTGTGGTAGCCCTTAAAGGAAGGCCTGGGAAGCCAGAGTGGCAATAGTTGAGGATGGAGAAACTAATGCTCTCCATGAGAAAACCATGAAGAGTAGAAATGGTCCGACCTCAAAGCTTGGATCAATCTCTAGAAAATCAGAATGAGACCTTTTATGCTATCTGACAACTAAACAGCTTCTTGCATTTACATTAACGAAAATAATGAATACAGCTTAACATCAGTTAATTGGACACTAAAAAATTAATACATAAAATCAGTGCCAGCACAGCTTTCAAGAGGGTTTTGCTCCACAGAATCACTGGTTTTTCCCTTTTTCAAAATCACATATGTTTTCAAAACAGAGAAGTGACAAAAAATTATAAGGCAAAAGGTGAGATTTAAAAAACTCAACAAACAACAAATCCACAGCATCCTAAAGGCCTGGCTCATTAACTGTATTACTAGTAAGTCATTCAGAATCTTTCTGAAAAGGTGGTAAGACTGAGGCTATGAATTTCAGAGGATATTAAAATAGCTAATACTTTTTATGGCATTATTCATGAAGTATGACAATGCTTCTGCAACTGTAGGAAACTGCATAGAACCTACTTGAGTGGAAAATGTCTGTTAATAAACAAATGCAACAGAGAAAAATTCAGACATCCTTCCAGAAAAAGAGAAAGTGAGCTCCTTCCCTCACCTATCTGGTTTTTTATTGTACCTCAGAATCAAATCACAAAACTAGGCTCAGGTTGATCATGTTATAAATCTGGAAATTGTATTCTTCATGGATGAAGGAATGGAAAGAGAATGGATAAAGAAGAATCCACTTTACTAGCTTGAAATAATCTCTTCGGTGAAATATAGCTTTTACTACAAAAATCTCCAAACAAACAAAACAAAAAAAACACCCCACAAGAGAATAAACCCACAAAATTTCTCATTTCACTTGCCTTCATACCACCCTTCACCTCCACCTGCTTCCTAATCCTCAGTGCATTACCTGAGCAGCAGTCACACCATGCTTCTCCAGACAAATGTCTCAGTCGGGTAAGTGGGACTCAACAGCGGTATCAGGCAGCAGGGACACAAAGGACCAAACAGCCTGGTGACTACTGTATAATGTTAACAGACATCGAAGTGAATATTTATGTATTCTTTATTGTACCATTTCTGTCAAAACCCCTCACCCCCTGAAGTGTGGTCTGGAAGAATAGGTACATTAGGTATATGAGACTTTACCCCATATGATACACCTGCATCCTAAACAAACAGATGTTTTACCACTTTCAGCAGAGCATACTCCTACCCCTCTGGGGATTCTCTGTCTCTTTTCAGGAAAAGACTGTGTCATTCATCCTTCTATGAGAATGATCTGTGGCAAGCAAGCAAGCACCAGAATTAAGACCAACCTTCTCAGAGTCCTGCATTCTGACAAAGCCCCTCCTCACCCATACCAACCCAAGCAGGACACAGCTTGCAAGACACAGCTGAGGAATCTTTTGCCCTGGAACATGTCAAGGCTGGATGTAGTGCTGTTTCTGTAAACAGGGGCTGGGAGCAAAGTAATTCTAAATTAGGGTGAGAAAGGAAGAAAATAAAGGACCCAAAAGAAGAGAGGTGGGAAAATTGTAAAGAAAGAATGATAGGACTTGAAATACAGAGATAAACCATAGTTACTTCACTGAAGCAATGAAGAAATTTTGCAGAAAACCGAAGGCCAGTTTCAGTCCACAATGGGCTTGAATACTGATTGAAGAAAGAGGAAAGGAGTGGGGCTGCATTTTGAAAAGGGCAATATGGAGAAGGGCTACCCCCAAACTAAACAGCATTCACAAGGAAGACCAGTAGTAGTACATAATGTGTGTCTTTCTAAGAATAAGATGTACACACAACATTTGGAGCTGCTCCCATCGACAGGTGAAAATAAAAGGCTTGCAGTGTCCAACTGGAAAGACTTATAAAAAAAGATTTCAAAATATAGAAGAAAAATCACCCAGCTATGTTCATTTACTAAAGACACAAAATCTACTCCATAACCTTTGCTTTTTTCCCACTCCCCAACAACAGCCTGCACTACAGAGTCTCTACATTTAGCTCTGATGTTGTCAACATTTTCCAGAAGAACAGTTATCTTGTGGATGGAAAAGGTATGCAGATCAAAAGGTATAAGCCGAAGATGATAAACAGAGAGACTGTCTGAGCCCTCTCTGCTTGTGCTGTGCCCTGAAATAAATCTAGGAATTATGTGACAGACACTTAGAACACCTGAAGCTTAACACATCCTTGTGAGTGACCCCAGACAGCACAGTGCTGGTAAAAGGACTGAAGATGACACCCACGTAACATGGCACAAGTTATGACCCCTGCCCTTACCTCCCCTTCAGACAGGCACACTGAAATACTCCTGCTAGGAAATCTCAACAGGGGCAATATACACAAAACCAAAGCCTGGCAAGGGTGAGAACAGCGTTACAGGTCGCGGTTCACAGTAAGCTCTGCCTCAAAGACCAGGTCAGCCTCTAACTTCTAGCATCTTCTTTATAAAATGCTTTAAGAATACACCAACCTGTTTCCCTAGACCACAGAGAACTGAACTAGACCAGTCCCCTGGGGCTACAGAACTTACATGGCCAGCATTGGGCTCAACCTCTTTGTTAGTCCATATTGTACTCAGTAAGTATTGCAAGCCTGTGGAAAACATGATTATCCTAATGGAAATAAAAGGAAAAAGAAAAGCCACACACCTTGTAAGACAAAAGCAAACATCCCCTCTTAGATCCTCAATTCAGATGAAGTCACCTGCTGTTTCTCATCTTGCAGAAAATGCAGTCCAATATAATGACCAAGTGTAACAACCACAAAACAAACAGAACCACAAATCCTTTTCATGCCTAATCCGTTGCAGAAATGGAAAAAAATTACTTGACAGGTACTTACTGGCCGGACTTCCCCAGTAGTGTTGGTATACTGCCGGGCCAGACCAAAGTCTAACATGTAGCACTTTCTGTATGTTGAAGGTAAGCGGCCCATGGCAAAGTTGGACTAGACAAAGAAAGAAAAAAACAAATTGATACCAGCACCTTGGGTAAGAGTGGCCATTTGTTAACAAAACTTTGTCACATAGCTCCACATGCCTCTGGTAGGAGCAAGTCAAAAAGATTCATTTCAAGATGCATCTCAAACATGGTTAGAGAATCACTGCCTTGTTAAGAAGTTCACTTTGCAGATAAGAGACTGTGGAGTCTCAAAATAACTAAAATCCACATTAGCTTAGCTAAATTTCAGCTGCTCTGAGAAAGAGCTACATTTAACATCACTAGCTCTGCAGTGAGAGCTCCATCACTTGCATAACAGGCTGGAGTTGCTGCAGACAAATGCTTGTGTGCCCAGTTCAGCTGCTAGCAGGCATTATTCTGACTCCCAGAATCTCCATCCACTGTATTGCATTGCCTAAATGTATGTGAACATTCAGGCATCTAAAAACCACTGGGTTTGGTTCTTAGTAAATAAACCAATAACAAGGAAACGGAGGAGCTGTTTTTAAACCTCCATCTTAAAGTTATATCTTTACCATAATGGACGGCTGCTCAAGGATTTGTGGCCAGTCACACCAGTGACTGATATTCAGCTGAATCTGATAAGCCAAAAGTAGCTGATTTTAAAAGGAGCAAATGATTTTGCTGGAAGGAAGCTGGTCTCAGGGATGATGTAGCAACAAGTGTTCAGGTCACGTAGTGAAGAGCTGTAGGAAAAAAATTGGCTTCTACAGTGAGACTTGGAATTACTGTTCTTTGCCTAAGCAGATGACCAACACTGTGTCTGACACTGGAAACTGTGCTCCAATTTTTTTGGCAATCACTTAGAAAGGATTAAGAGGATGATTTAGCTAAGTCAAATACATGAAATAGCATTTATTAAAATGAAGGGTCACAGAGCTAGACATCCTCTCTGAACTCCTTTTATAGTAATAATTGGTTGGACTCCAAATGACTGTTCAGAACTAGATTGCTTCATCATGTGATCTTGACTGTACAAGCATGACTGACAGCTACCAACCCACCATGGAGCAGCCTCTGCTGATTAAAACTAGTTTGCTATGCACTTAAAGGAAGGACAATACTGTATTACTATTCTGTACTTACAGAAAATAGCCAACGTGTCAGACAGTGGGAGTGTGCTAAGAGGCCTAAATGCCTATGCTGAGGCCTGCCCATATTCAGACTGCCTTTATTGACTCAAGCAGAACAGACAGACATACGACTCAAAGGAAAATTTCCCAAACAACATACAGGCTTGATGTCACGATGCAGGAATCCCACAGAGTGAATGGCTTCTATTGATTCCAGAATCTGTTTGCCTAATCGCAGCGTTGTGCTCAGCGTGAAAGTCCCTCGAGGCTGACTCCTTCGAAGATCTGCAAGATTTCGGCCCTGAAACAATCAATAAAACACTTAAAAAAACCCACATCACACAAAAGCACATTTCACAGCTGTGAGTTCTAACATGCAGCCACAAAAAAAGCAGAAATGCTGCTCAGACAGGTGCTCACCTTTTGGCTGCTTTATTTCTTGTATAAGATCTTCTAGTACTTAATTTTCAATTTTAAATGATGTATTGGCTGATAAGAAGATACCAGACATGGCAAGTCGGCTGATGTACTTACTGTTTGTGAAACAGGCACAGCATGGACAGCAGTGCTTCAGAATGTGTGAGACCAGCACTTCTTACTGTTAAACCCAGACTATATAGAAGCTGATTTAAGAACAGCCTTTGACTGCTCTCTGAGCCATCTGAAGACTAAAGCAGTACAAATACGATAAGCAGGTCATGAAGATGCTTATCTATGGCAGCTCATAGAAGCAGTTTCATCAGAAACTCCTTAGCACACACTGCCTGGTTCAAGCTCAAGCCAGCATTGCTGTGGCAACACCACAATGGGGAAAGTTGTCTATCAAGAGAATCATACCCAAAATCAGGAGAGGAGGATTCTTCCACTGACACAAAAACAACTACCAAAAGAAATTTCTAATTTACCTCTAGTTAATACATTTCGGGGGGGTGTGGGGGTGTGGTGTGGTGTGTGTAAGGCTACCAGCGGTGCATAAGAAGAAAAGTAGACAAGTTTCTACAAAAAGAAAGTAAAAAGGTAAAAAAGGACAGAATAAATGCAAGAAATACGCAGTGTTCTTTAATGTCTATCATCTCGGTTTTGTCTATACCTCTTTAGATTTGTAAAGAGAAGAAAGGTATTAAAAAGAGTACACTCCTACCCCCCTAATCCACAGAACTAATACATTTACCAAATGAACAAAAGTTTTAGGAATAAGAGTCCATTGTTCCTGAGAACATGCATCAAAAAAAAAGCTGTTTATCACTATCCTATAGAATCTCTTGATTCTGCTTTTGCAAAGACATATATGCTATAATACAAGTCCAGATGAATTTAAACAAAATTTCTAACACAAAATATAAGAGATTATAAACATTTGACAAAAAAACACAGATTGCTCCCCAAAGCAGTGAAATGCCATCTATTCATCCATCCATTTCCAGTTCTCAAGTTACTTACAGATATTGAAATGCCAGCTGCAACTGGTTCTTGTAGTGTACAACTAGGCTCTCAAATTGGTTTGACCCATGTTTCACTTCAGGGATCTGGTCCCTTGAACAACCACACCTGATACAGGTCAGCTAATAGATACAACCAAGCCATAGCAGCCAGCCCAGGTTTGCTCTTTAATACAATCAAAACAAGACACAGCCACTACTCTAGTGCTTAACTTCTTAAATTTCTATGACAGTTTAGTAGAGGCAGCACCGATTTGTCATCCTGAAACATCCAAGTTATTGAATTGACAGCAGATCTTTCCACTGTAAAGCTATTCCTTGGACACCAACTCTCTCACCCAATCTTAACAGGGAAAGGCAAGACAGATTTTTTTGGAGCCGCACACTGAAATGTGCCATAAGTTTCCCCAGCTTCTTTGGGAGAGGGTCTTGGACATCTGCTCTCTAGAAACAACCCAATGTAAATATCCAATACGACTCCCAGGAAAAGACAGAAAATGAGGATTATTTTCCAAATGAACACCAACAGGATGGCTAAGATACAGAGCAGGTGCAATGAGTTGCAAAGCTTAGAGTGGAAGCCTCCATTCCAGCGACTGAAGAGAAAGGGAGAACTGCAGTACACAACAGTCACAGGGACACATGATAAACCATGTCTAGCAGGCCTTGAAGCTGAAGGAGAATTTTAGCCTGAAGGGTGGTGGTGCAGAACTAGTTAATGCTTTAAGTATTAAAGTCTTCATTTGCAAATAATGAAATGATTTTTAGCTCTGCCTATTTTACGAACTCAGTTACATAGTCAAGAACAGGCTAAAGATTCCATGCAGAGAAGTTTTTTGTCCAAGGTATAGTCCCTTTCATCAGGACAATCCTGTTAAAGGACAGGATTGGGGGGGGGGGGGCTAGAAATCTCGTTCTTCTGTGAGCTCCAGATTAGCCCCTTCTAGTCACACTGCAGCAGCAGCAGCAATAGCCAGGGCTGTTTAGAGAGCAAAAGGATTTTTTTTCTAGCCTTAACAGAAGTTGAGATGTCAATGGCACACAAAAGGCAACCCCAAGCACCACAATGTTTTTATGCATCTCCCTTGCAAAGAAGAACTACACTTCAAAAGAATCAGAAGCTTATTTTAAGAATTGGGATCTGCTGGTATCTGTTTTACTTCATCTGCTGTCCAGCAGTACAGTAACCATGTGGTAACTCCCCAAGTATTTACCCATATTGACTTAATATCAGCAGTGTTCAAACATGAGCAAACACTTTCACAGCAGAAGCTGAGCTACTGCTGAGCTTGGTAGAGACAGAGGAGCCAGAGAACACTGCATTTCACAGAGAAACTGTGCTGTTGCTGTGACACCACTGGCTCCTACTGCACTCTGAGCTCTGATACAAGACACATATTTTGAATGCTGCATCACAGAGCTCAGCAGGAGATATTTCAAACAGCTGCCACTGCTGCATAATACTGTGGGTTGCTCCTGCAACCATTGTGAAAAGAGAGCTTTCTCCAGAAAACTGACAGAAAGCCATCTAAAAGAGAAAAGCAGAGCATTGTGAAAAGAGAGCTTTCTCCAGAAAACTGACAGAAAGCCATCTAAAACAGAAAAGCAGAGCTGTGAAGTATTTCAGTGCATCTTGACAACTGGAGCCATCCCAAGGGATATCACAGCAACAATCACCCCTTCTCATTGTCTCCCATTCCACTCTCTTTCTGTGTACCACAAAATCTTTACACCTGTGCTTGGCCTTATTCTCTCACTGTAAATCCTTCCCTGTGATGCCATCTCCATGGGACAGAAGGGAGAGGTGAAGAACAGAACTCACCTGAAGCTGCATGACCACATAATTAAATTTTTCATTTCTTCCACAGCCGATAAATCTGCAAACATGATCCTTCCCTGAAAAGAAACAGAAACATACAGAGTGGTACATAAGATAACAACCCAGTGATTGTGACTTAGAAAAATGGTTTCTGATCAGGGGCTTGTAACCTCAGGTGAGGTGTTTTGCAGAACAGACTGATTATGTTTCTACTTCCCAACAGAGTACTGACATTCAACATGAAAACTGCCTGTGACATGGCCATGAGTGGAAATCAGTGTCAGGGATCCTCAAAGCCTCACACTGACACAGGGCACAAATGAGACTGGGACAAACTGCAGTTTATACCCTCACCATGTGTACACAACACCACCATCCCATGGGTAGCACACATGACCACATAGTTTCACAGGTTTGCTAGCAGCACACCTCAGCTCACTACACCAACTTGACTCAGTAAATGCTGACTTACACACACCACCACACTTGCCTAGTAGCACTGCTTACCTTGAGACAGCTAATTTAATATACTACTTCAACGTAGACAAACCGTGATTTTAATAGAAACATTTGGAAAAGAAAGATGCTTATGGAAAAGCTCCACTGATTCATAAAAGTAATAACAACAGAAGGATATAAATCCAGGCAAGTCCATGTCAAGTACTGGCATGGTGTTAGAAGCACAAACTACACCTATTCAGGCAAGATCAAACTAAATCAGCATTCAGCTAGTCCTCAGGGAGGAAGCAGCGGCTGTGGTCTCAGACCGTGGCCTGTAATGGATTTGTGATAGTTTGCTCTCTGAATTAACAGAAACGGAAGTATGAGACATATACTTCCCTACTAGTAGACTACTGATAAAAGAGTTAAAGGTTGATGCACACCACAATGATGAACTCTTGGGTCCTAGTGGGGTTTCTAAGCAGGGAAGGGGGTGCATAGTTTTGTTCTGTATTTCTTTTTAGCACTTGAGCAATGGTGATCTTCACTAGTTTTTAAACCAAAACTTCACAGTTTTAAATTCAAAAAGGAAGAACAGAAACACATACAGTACTCAGTAACTGCACTGTCTGTAACACCCTCAGGGCCCTGCTATTGTTGTCATTGTGTGCACCATAGGCCTGGGTAGCCAGAAACTGTTGGGGACAGCAAGACGTGACAGAATAGGGATGTGGAAGACAGCAGGAGATAAAGGAGCAGCTCTCCCACTGGAGAACCAGAGCCTTGGCCAGAGCAGTACATACAGCTGTGGAATACGGAGCTCCATCCCAGGACCCTCAGTAAGAGCATCAAAGGCCAGCCCACCAGTGCCCAGCAGCAACCCTCAGCAGAACACCCACACTCTGTTACCACAAGGAGGTAACAGAGCTGCTGGCAACCAGAACTGGAGGGACAGAGACACTGGCTACTCTTTAATCCCTGTGGAAGAACAGGCTTCAAACCAACCAACCAACCAGCCAACCAATTCTAGTATCCACCTATAACTGGTTAGATGAACAGGAAGGTTATGTGTCTGCATATCCTTCATGTCTCTGGCACAGCCTTAAGAGCATAATCCAGTTTCAGGACTGAATGTGCAAGACTATGCTGAAATCATCAAGGAATGTCACAAGTCACCATACTTCAGGAAAAGATATTCAGAGATTAGGGAAGTACCCTCTTCAGTGTATGTCAGGGCAGCCCGCAGGCTCTTCCTTGCTCTTGCTTCTCACACACCAAGCCCATGGGTACAAGGTGCTGCTGGTTTCCTACTGTCTGCATGTTCATTGCAAACTCAGTGTTAATCTTGGCATACAAGGTTTTGGTTTCCTGAGGGAACTCCTTGAGACACTGTGGATGTAGCACATGTCCTGGCCTGGGCATTACCAAGAAAGAACTGCCAGCAAGCCTCAGCTGTCCCACACATCTTCCTGCCATTGGTCCTAACATGGATGGCTGTGCTGCTTGCCATTGTGAATGGACCCGCAAAGCCAGATTTGTGGCTACAAAGTCAACAAACCTGGATAACCTCAAAGAAGCACTTACGTTTCTTTAGGAGCTCATGATACTTCTGTGCTTCAGCAAACTGGTCATCTACACAGGTCTCACAGTTTGGACAGGTTAGCACAAGCCCATACTCATCCCAGACATGACTCAAAGATTCATACAGACCAGCCTGGCTTGCTTACAGACACACTGTGAGTCCCACTTGGCTTTGTTTGCCTTTTAGAACACCAGGAGATGGATATTGAGGTAGCAGCTAAAACAATGACTGTTTCTAGTGGGAATGAGAGATACTGTATGGCAAAAAGGGTAAATTACTCTTTTTTTTTAAACTTGCTTTCATTGTTTTAAACAATTGAAAAGCACTGATAGGCAGGACAACATGTACTTTTTACAGACAAGAACATTAAAAATCAGCCCTCTGACAGGGACAACCTGGATCCCTAAATTTATTACCTTTGAGAATTATTTGCATGTTTAGGCTGATAATGTGTTTCTACTTACTACAGTTTTTTTAAATGATGAATTGACTGGCAGATCTTGATGACCCACAGGCCCAAACTGACTTGATTTTATACTGAATCCTCCTTGCAGCCTAAAATGGACTCAGACCTGACCTGCTGGTCTTGGGAATTAAGGCTCTCCCTGGAACAGCTCTCCCATGCACCATTCTGCATCATAAGGAACACCAGGAAAAGAAGAAGAAAGGGGGACAGGAAAAACTGTGCCAATTCCTGCATGAAACACAAAGAATGTAACAGAGTGTAGAGAAAACAGGCCACATTTAGAAGTAATGCATGTACAGCCAGCTGGTCTTATAGATGGGATAAAAGCTTGCAGCATCAAATCCTCTGGGTACCAGAGGCTTTTGCTCATTTTTCATCTAAAGGAGGCACCTGATTACAACTGTTTGCTCTCTTGGAGCAGTTGATGCCATGCTGAAGTAGCAGATGGAGGCTGACAGTCAGGTGTGACTTTGGGATTCCTGCAGATCAGTCCCGAGGCCGATCAGAATCATGCAGCCCATAAGAACAATCATGTTAATAACCTCCTGTGCAGCCAGGATGATGGAACTGCCATACATCCCTCTAAGGCAGCAGGAAATAGCTCTCTCTTCTCACCCTTCTGCCCTCCTCAAGCACGGAGATCATAGCAAAGAGAGCAGCAAAGCATATTTTAGCCCAGAAAGAAAAGGGGGGGGCAGGGTTTTCTCAAGGTATGCTTAATATGGGGAGACTTCACAACCATTTTACTGCTGCACTAAGTGCCAGGTGACACTTGTGCCTTCACTAGACTGTTCTGCTCAACAGCCACTCTGATATTACAGAAGATCACAAGTTATACTTTAGAAAATAAGTACTATAGCTGTATTGTTTAATACTAAAACAAAGCAACTCTCTTCCAACAAAGTAAAGAACAGAGCAAGAGATTTTATTAAAAAGAGTTTTAGCCTGTTAACTACTTAACATGGAGGAATAAGTCAGTCTGATGTTGATAAACACTGACTTGAGAAAAGGTTCGGAGAACATGTGTTTTATTTTATTTCACATGCATTCATTTTTCCGAGCATTTAGTTAAAACAATGTTTTAATTTTCACCTATAGAGAAATATTCTTTCTACTGCTGCATTTTAACTACAATGAACATAATAATCTTCTATATAACACTGGGTAAAAGATACAAATATTTCAGTCAGTGAAATGGTCTTCACCACCCCTGTTCTGAAGAAGCTTAAAAATTATAGTCAATAATTATGTTCTCATGTACAAAAATAACTTCAAGTATTTGGAAAACCCTTCCACCCTAGGACAGATATTCATCACCTTGTAGAGACATTATTAAAATCCCCATTTTAATACTTCGAAATTTTCATCACATGAAAAAATTTCATTACACAGCACTTAAAAAAACTAAATTATGATCCTCTTTTGAGTCTATTTTTTCACATGGATTAATTTCAAACTGCTGGAAACCAATATTCATTCCAATCTTGCACTTGTTTAAGTTCTTAAATATTCCTAACGTATTTTCAATACTGCAATGACACTAATCAAATAAACATTAAGGAAGAAACATGTGACATTATTGTTGCAATTTCAAGTATTTTTTAAGAGACTCCGTATTTCCTGTAGTTTCACCTGCAGAAAACCAGTAACACTCTTCCCCACAAGAGTAAAAAAATTAAATTTTACACTAGAATTTTGTGATTCCACTTTATAGATTAGCTGTCTCATTTCCAACAGTCCACCCAAAACACTGAAGTGACTTCTACTGTATGGATTATCATAAAACTCACAGCATTTGTTACTCCCATAACTGTTACCTTACCAATTCTTGCATTTTCTCTGTAGCACAAGGCCAACACTGACATAACAGCACAGTTTCAGCAGTACCCACTAGGATGGTGGCAGGGAAAAAACGTAACATTAACAGAAAGCATCAGAGAACTGGGTTTGTTCAGCCTTTAGGAGGGCAGCAGAAGGGAAACTGTTCCTATCTCACCCCACTGATTTTACATTTTTCCACTTCTCCTCCCCATCCCACTGGGAGGGTGGCAATGAGTGAGTAGCTGTGTGGTACTTGGTTATCATCTGGGTTTAAACCACAAAAGAGACACACACAGAGGCATTGAACACGAGTTGCAAAATGGGAAGCTCCCATTAGGTGCGATTTCTTTTTTCTTTGAGGATGGACTAACATTGGAACAGGGGCCCAGAGACACTGTGGGATCTCCATCTTTGGAGATTATTCAAAACTTCACTGTAAAAGGCCGAGAGCAACCAGATCTATTTCTTTCTCCTTGGAGCAGGAGGCTGTACTAGAGACCTCCAGAAGTTCCCCCTGTCAGCCTCGAATATCTATCCATATCACATCAACTTTTTCTTTAAGGCCTCTCCCAGTAGCAGTAGCTTCTGACTTCTCTAATCATGAATGCAGCTTAATTCCAGAATCATCGGTCAAGTTTTGTTTTATTCAGGTAATACACAAAGTATCAAACCCAATGGTCTACTGCTGGCCAAAAATAACCAGCATGGCACAGTCATCCAGCAGCAAAACCCTGCAGACAACTGCCTAGGAACAGTCCAAGTGCTTAGTGGCATAACCTGCTCGAGTACTTGGCACTGTCAGGGTCTCTGTTATACACACAGTTGTGGACATGTAGCTATACAATTGCTCCCACTGGCACTTGGAAAGCTCCAGCTGTAAATGCTCATGCTCTGCATTATACATTTTACAACTGTCCTCTTCTTTATTTGCCTGTCAACACCAGTGTCAGGTTTATCAGTTTATCACAGATTTTGCATTGTGGGGATATTGGTTTCACTTCTGTACAAATACTGTAAAGAAATGGAGGAACCACTGGAACTAGAAAGAGAGAGGCTAGAGTTATTTTCATCATCTTCTAACTTTACTTCGAAATGGTGCCTGTAGCTTGGCAGAGCTGACTCACATACAGTTATTTCCTTTGCAGTTAACAAGTTTCATCTCTGGCCAGACAAACTGGCTGACTTCAAGGACTTGCCAACTCAGCTGGAGACTAGGTCTTTTGAACATGAAAGAAAACAAATTCTATGCTGAAATTAAGGCTTAAATAACTACATTACTCAATTGTAATCAGCTAGGATTTAATCAATTGGGTTAACCTTGCTAGTGCTTCTGTAATAAATAAATGAACTAATGAACACAAACCCCAAAAGGATGGTCATTGTCTTCTAATCAAATGGTAGAAGGTAAAACTACCTTAACTTGCATAGCATAATTTCCTCTACTTGTTTCCCAAGACCATTAACAGCTTTAAAATGAGTAACTGATGATAGAGTCCACACAAGGCAAGGCACAATAGTGCAGGAGCAAGAATTCAACACAGCCTCGAAAGAAATGTGTTTTAAATCCTTTCATCCATCCCATGTCCTTCCCCAATCCTGTCAAGCATGGCTGACACAAAAAATACGTAGCCCCAATGAGAGTTCATTCAAACACCCATAGAATTCTTCCACGTGGCAAAATTCAATGCTGAGTAGAGAGGCTCAGGCTTAATCAAGTCTCTGAATCTGTCACCCTGTGATAGCCTAAAAACCTGCCACGGGTTGTTTACTCTGCTTTCTGGTCTTTACAGATAGCTGGATTACATCAGCCTAGCAAAATGATGCAGAAATATATAATCCATGACTGCAAAAGTAACAGAAACCAAAACACAGAGAGTTAAGGCACCACTTTAATGCAAAGGAAAAAAAATTAAAAAATCAAACTAGCACTGGCAAATAAGAAAACCCAAGCAAGATCCTTTTTCTCCCTTATTTTGCTAGGAAATGCTTATCTGACCAGGGAACAAGCAACATAGATCTGCCCCACTATCTGCTGTAATAAAATCAGGTATTCAAAAACCACAATGCCTGTGACCAGGCTGCATCTTGCACAACTACTCAATATGCAGAAGATCTCTGCACTGCAGAATAAAATTAATCAGAATCCTACGCAATGAGATTGGTTACACTGAGAAGGCATTCACAAAGAAAATGACACACTGAAGAGAGCTCAGAAATATCTGCTGCCGAGTGAGGTCAAAGGCAAGTACACAAGGCCTTGGGGCCTCACACCAGGGCAACATTTCCACTGCAGATGAAGAGAAAACAGTGCTCAGCACCAGGATAATCTTGCCATTTTCGAGGACAATCTGCTAGGCGGCTACAAGGAGATTACCAGCAAAGGAAACTGAATGGTGTGACAAGCGGAGCCTATGACCAGAAGGCCTATGAAGTGCACACTTTGTGAGAGACCCTTTTGCACTGACCTGCTCTCACAAACCTCCAGAGTGCTCCCAGAGAGACCTATCAAGAAGTGAGTAAGGACAGGGAGAATACTTTTGAATTCAAAGCATCTGCTTCTGAGCCTCACACAAGCCCAGTTAAACATCTAGAGTGGACACGATACCTGGTTTGGCATGCAAAGACAGATTCCACACCCCTCTCTGCAGCAGCCCATTGGATTGAATCAGGGATACTGGTTTACAATTTCTGCAATTAAGGTTGCTGTTAGAAAGGCAGACTGACTGACACTGAGGCAGCCCAAGCAAAGCACCTCAAAAGCTATGCCAGAGCTGTTTGAACAGAGACATTGCATTTTGATTAACCTCAGAGATCTCATAGATGGGAAAACAAGTCCAAGTAGTACTTCCTTGATGCTCCTTTGCCACCTGAATGTTGCTCCACTGCAAACCCAGGTTGGGGAAAGAAGCCATAGAGAGAGCAGGAAGCTTTCCATCCATTTGTATTTCAAAGGGTTAAAAAAGCACTGAAGAGATGGAAGAACATCTGCTCTTCTAGAAATTACAGTACTTTTCCTTCCATGTGCTCAGTGATAGGAAATCCTTCCACTTTTTCTCCTCATGATTCCAAAGAACAGGAGCCTCCAAGTCCTGGTTTCTAACAGCAGTGAGGTTTTAAAGTAAGTCCCCATACTGCCTGAAATCATGACAATTACCATGTGTCAGTGTTCAAAGAGTGGCTTTGGGTCCTGTAAGATTTTCTGATCAAACATATCCTGAAGTTTCATTACAGGTGCACACCAAATAGTCCCCAAATCCTAAAGGAGAGAGTCCAAATCATGGTCGCTGAAACAGGAGCAGATTAAAATTAAACCAAAGCAAAATCCCCCAAACACATGCAGTTTATAGTGTAAAATCCCCAAGTCATATCTGTCGGAGACATAGAGACCTGATCTACTGATCTGCAGATACTATACTGTACACTAATGTAGACATTGATTAAGAGGCTGAAACATAGAAAACCCAGTAAAAGCTTTTCTTGCTCTCCGGATATGCAAGTTATGAATTCATTTAGCCTTATGGATCTTATTTCCATTTGCTTTTTAACATTCATGACCCAAAGGCCTGTCTGCACAGCAGAACACTGGCAGAGACAGCTAAACCAGCAACCTATTGTACTAAGTGGTGGCCATTGTATAAGTTAGAAGAGGGTGAAAAATGGCCTCCAGACGGGACCATCAATTATAATACCCTGTTACAGCTAATGTTATTTTTAAAAAGACAGGGAAAATGGGATGAGGTGATGTATGCAGATATGTTTTTCACCTTAAGAAATAAGCCAGAGTGGCAAAGAGCATGTGGAATTAATACTCCACCACAAGACTCACTTGTATTGGCCTTGGAAAAGGACCAAAAGGGAGTGCCAAAATTGAAGCGGTGCTGCTCTGCTTGTAGTATAGGTCAGAGATGTGTAAAACTCAGAGAACAGCAAGAGGATGGGACAGATAGTGTCCTGGACACTCAAGAGATGCAAAATCAGATCTTTCAAAATCAAGGGACAAACAGATTAACCAGCCCTGCAGTTAGAAGGGAAAGTTCAAGTTCTGGGGATGAAATTGAGGAGTTAGAGGAAGAAGGGACCCATCAGACTCCAATCACAGCTACGACTCATAGGAAAGTTAGGAAAGGACCCCAGACGGAGACCTCTCATTTCATTGCACCCCTTAGGCAGGTAATTGGATCGACAGGGGACCCAATGAGAGTTCAAGTTCCCTTCTCTGCAAGTGATCTTA
>NW_008665403.1:147608-152437 GCF_000695815.1 Acanthisitta chloris | reverse complement strand
TATATGTACAGACCAGTACATAGGCAGTACTCATATATAGTAGCAGAATCCTAAGTTTGTTGAGGGAAAGGACATGAACTTTTTTGCATCTGCTTATTTTGAAATGTAAGAAAAAACCTGAAGTGCCATGTTGGCTATGAGTCTTGGGGGAAGCAGAGCATTTTGTTAAAATGAGGTTTTAGTATAAGGAGGTCATGACTGTTACTCAGGAATAACTTCAGGGAGTTGCTTTGGGTTTGAAATATTCTAAAATGCATTCAATTTGAATTTGAAAAGCTTTTTTTCTTGTTGGATATTAAAGTTTTGCCTGCTAATTTTTTAGCATGCAGTAGAAACATTGTGAAGAAGATTGAACCTTCTGTTTCTTTTGAAGGTCTATTCCACAGTGCGTATTTAAACTCTGTCTGGATTATTCTGTGTTAATTTCTTTTGCCTTCTTTAGCTTCACAGATATAGACTATTCATTGAAACAGTTTCTGAGCATTTGTTCTTATTGTTAATGGACTCAAAAGTAGAATGACTTTTAAAACAATATGTTCTAGGAATTTAGAAGGGTTTTGATTGACAGGAAGAATCATCCTTGGGCAAAATTGACTTAGTGCAGTGACTTTACACTTTCGTTGAAGCTCTTTTATTTCTACCATTTTTAAATATGAAAAGTTTCTGTGCTTGACATGATGGAGTAAGGGCAAGTAATTTGCCTGTGTGCATGTAGATTTTTTTTTTTTAATGTTCGTGCCTGTGTGCATGTAGATTTTTTTTTTAATGTTCCCTAAAACAAGGACAGCTGAGGGAAGGATAAAGGTGGTTTAAACATACTGTGGTATTATAGATAAACTGACAATAGTTTAGGTCCTGTTTGCTCTTTGCAGATTAGAAAATTATTGAAAATTTTAACAACTTTTATCCTTACTTAGGAATGCTCTTCAGTGTAATGAGTTCAGTTATTCTTCCTTAAAATGGTTTATACTTTGTCTGTAATTACAATTTGGACTGTTTTTGATAGGGGGATATATTGTGAATTTTCAAAACTTCTTATGTAATTGCTACCTAAGCTGAACTGTACAGAGATATTGCTTGTTAATCTGTTGTGTGCCAAATGGCCATCTCTTTTGAATTTGAGTGAGCCATTCTAATGTGCTCCAAGGAACAACATGTGGTTAAGACAAAATATAGTGAGGGCTTTTTTTTCCCTCTGGGTTGGGTGTTTTTGGTGTTTGTTTGGGTTTGTTTATTTGTTTTAAACATTGTTTAATTTGAAAGCTCTAAGCTTATACAAGCACCTAAGACTGAAATGTACTTAAGTGCAGGTTTTTGGGGGCCAGAATTTCCCTTCCTGTCCCTTACAGTTCTGATAGAGAGATGTCTCTCAAAACTCTTTGTTTGACGGCCTAGGAAAGGGACTTGCAATTTAACTTGATACACTTAATGATGGACTACTATACTTTTCGTTTCGGATCTCCACCTTCAACTGCATTATGACTGGCCTCTTTTTCTGCTAAATTTTGCTTCTGGGCCCCCCTTCCAGGTATGTCACTGCTGCACATCGAGTCATTTTGCTGTCTCTCAGTCCTCTTCTGCCTTGTACATACTTGCACAATTGAGAAGGTGGTCGAGAGGCAAGAAGCTGCGCTGAAAGAATCACATCCTAAAAGTAGCATGGTAACTTTGTGTTTGTGGGTGTTTATATGTTGCCTTCTCCTGAGGCGAGCAAAGGTAGTAAATACATTTTTAAAGAGCTGGTATAACTTTTATCTGTAACCCTAAAAGAACACAGGTTGTAACAAATGCAACTTTGTGGATATAGTGCAGCTGCTGTCTCATTCTGGGAGAATTCACAGCCACAGTTCTTCTGTAACTCGTTTGGTTTTATATCCTTCTGCAGTGAGGATGTTGAGACTGTTGTGGGTTGTTTTGGACACTAGAGACTGGGATGAGACAAAGTCTCTTTCTTTACACAATATGCAGCTGTTGGGTAAGAATAATCTAGTTATGTTTTAAGCTGTACTTGAAATCTATAGGTGACAGTTCCCTTGGTTCTCTTTTTTCTTTTGTTTTCCCCTCCTGTTGAGAGTGTGTCACTCCTCTTGTTTCTCAGTACGCTGATCTGAGGTATTTATGAATTTTCTGTGTGTTCCTGTAATGAAGTTTGCTGCCTGTTGTTTTTCTCTCTTCTTTCAAATCTCTATTATAGGGTATCACTGCCAGCACCGTGCATGGCAGATTGCTTCTGTGAATGCATTCCAACAGGTGTGTTATTTTTGTTTTCTTGGCATTTCTTTTGCAATCTAGTGTGAACATACTTTTCATCTGTATTTCAGTCTGGTTGGAACAAGTTTAGCTCAAGCAGTGGTTGAGTTGTGGTTTTGATGGAATGGCTGTTTGGCAAGCTTTGTCTGTAAACCCTTTGGTGCTTTCAGCACATAGTATTTTGAGACTGCCATAATGCAGTTGCATAATCTTAAATTATGTGCTTTACAAATAAGATGCTTTTAAGGACTGAGTACAAGCCTTGAGCAGTTGAAAATTTGGTGTATGAAAAAGAGTATTAAGGTTTTGTCAGTATCCCAGGCTTTATTTTAAAAGCCTTTTTTTTCATTGTGTTTATTTCAACCCAGTATGAATCTTCTGATGATACAGGAATGTGTTGGATTGATTTCAGGTTTTATAGGGGCTCCTTAACAAAGCAAATTGTTCAACTTTGCTGACTCATTTGTGACCCTTGTGACGTTCCACTCTATCTCCTGCTCCAAATACTGTCTGGAAAACTCAAGAACTGTTTTAATAAGAACAGGTCCTGGTAGAACTCAGGAATGGCTGAATGTAATATATACTGAAAAATGAGAGAACAATTCTTTCAATCATTTGAGAGTGACTTAGATACACATTAACCAATACTGGTTTACATGTATTGGTTTTGAGGACTGTTAAATCTAAGACTTAAACACTGCTAAAAGTGTCCCTAATGTGCATACCCCCCCTTTTTCTTTAATATGAGAGGAAAATTGCAGGAAGTGGTTACAAGGCATATACAAGATATTGCAAGCAGTTATTTTTACAGTGTTGTGCTAGCTTTGGGACTGCCAGCATTGGAGATGACAGATTTAGGGTGTTATATTAAAAGGTGCCTGATCTTCAGTAGCTTCACTTCTTGAATCAAACTGTAATTCTGATCTCAATGTTGTCTTGTGGTAATGATTATATATTGTGGGGAAGAAAATTGCTCTTAATTTCCTTGTTAAACTCTGATTATCTTACCAAGATTTGACCAATCCTTGTATACTGTGGATAACTATTTCCTGCTTCTGTTCATGATTTTAGCTGTGTCTCTTTTAGTCCCTCCAAGGCCATAATTATCTGTAACTTTTGTTTGTATGAAAGTCATACTTTATCTCTGTTTGTAACTTTTTCTCTAGTCCCTCTATCTTTTTTTGAACCATGTCAGTGAGAAACAGTAGTCAAGAAAAGAGCTATCGTAGGTCACGTAGCGATGATTTATCTTTGATTTTTCTCTTCTAAAATACCTCAGTTGTTTTTGCTTCCCTTTGGATGGTGCAAAACTGCTATTTCCAGTGAATTATCCATGGTGACTTCAAGTAACTTTCTGAAGGCTTAACCGCGAATGTGAAGCTTGTTAATACGTAGATTCACTTGAGGTTATTTTTCCTTTCCTATTGCATGTATTGGCAATGGATTTCATCTAACATTTTATTTCACAATCAGCCTGCTGCTGTGCAGACCTTCTGTAGCTATCTGCAGTGACTTTGCGACAATATTATTCTGACTGAATCTCAAACATTTTGGCTTTGCAAAGTTTTTAAATTTTTCTATAGCTGTCAGTTTGCTCCATATTTATAAGCACAGTTTAAAGTGTAGATCCTCGAGCAAGGTTATCAGTGCCTCATCCTCTTCCTTTTCTAATTCCTGTCTCACCATTTAAAAAAGCTTTTTGCTCCTGCTTATCTCCCACTTTATATTTGTTGATCAGTTGTAATTTCCAGGTAATTTGTTGCTCACTCATCCTATGAGGTTTTGGTTTCTTTAAGACCGTTCAATGAGAGATCTTGCTGTTCTCCTGAACTTCCATGCATGCCCCTGAACTTTTTGGGTGTATTGCATTAAATAGTTTGTGTGCTTATCGTCTCCTTTAGCAAATCCTAAATGGTTGGATTTCTCTTTGTGGAAATCAGGGGGCTTTACTACATTACCCTATTGTAAGAAATTATGTTTTTCTTTAAACAGTCAGGTGAAGTAAGATGAATAGTAAAGAGTATCTCTAGCAGAGCCAAAAGGCACACCTTGTAGTTGTGGCAATGGCATGAGGTAAGTCTGAATGCGTTTTAACCTGTTGCATTATGCTGCCTTAAACCCAAGCTGCTGCATGGTAGAACTGGAAATATTTGAAAGACACATGTTCCCTGCCAATTGCGAGGCAACCACACCCTGACTTGTTTGCTCACCTCACTAAGGTGCATTTTTGATGCATTGTAAACAGTGTCTCATGGTTGCTGTGTAATAAGAAGCTGATTTAATGATGTTTTTGAAAGGAACAAGTACCGTAAATCTCAGCTTTACTTAACAGGTTCTTTTGTTTGAACATGTTAAATTGCTAAATAAAATGTGTGACTTCAATTAAGTTTAATTGTGTATGTTGTTGACCTGGAGCAGCTCTTTTTGCCTGCTCCCTGTAGTCAGGTGGTGGGCAGGTCTCTCAGGGTGCTGCCTGCCCTGAACCTTCTCCCTTGCCCTCTTGATGGCTGGGTAAGTCGTGCTGCAAATGCATAGGTGTATTTTAGACCTGTCAGTGTTCTGGTGGCTGCTGACAGTCG
>NW_008665403.1:78021-147594 GCF_000695815.1 Acanthisitta chloris | reverse complement strand
GAATGATTCCAGAGGCAATATAGTAATGTAAAATTTTAGTTTGCACTAGATTTGAGGATCTCTGAAAGTCACTGTGTTACATTTCAGATAGTAAGGGGAATATGCCTAGAATAATTCAGTGTGTTTACCTCGGAGGCTTCTAAATAACATAAAAGAGTAAATCTCTGGCTGGGCTCTGGGCTTGCAAAATGCCAAATATAACACTTGTGAAGTATTGCATGAATGAATTTGTTTCTGGTAGTGTCTCCGGTGATAGATATTTATTCTAGAATGATATTCTGAAAAATCATGTAATAATCCTAATGTAATTAGTGTTTCATGGGCTATAATGTTTATGTAAGTTCATTTTGCTTTTGAAAATTATTTGCAAATACATTATGATGCTCTATGACACTTCTGAAGTAAGTCTGTTCTTTCGTATTGCTGCAAAAAATTGCATGATTACAAGATAAACCAAACAAATCCTCCAAAGTTTTGTGCTGATGTCAGAAAACAGGATTTGCTCTTTCTAGATCTGTTCTTGGGTATGAAGTCATGAGAGTAACAAGGACATTTGCTGCTTTTAGTGGTACCCAAAGAATGCTTAAATTTTTTTATATGTCATCAGTGGCTACATTGCTTTCTACCAAAGCATCTAGTATTTTATTTCTAGGTGCTTTTGTTGTTAAAACACCTGTTCAAGAAAATTGCCTCTTTTGTTGCCTTCTGTAAAAAATGGCTTTTCACCGATTTTTAAAAATATAACCTGTAAGCATGAAGATGATCTCAGAGAGTGTTATGACTTACTGAGTTGACTTGTTGCCACAGAATAATTGCATGCAAATACTGCCTGTAAATATACAAATATTTACACAAGAAAGGTTTGACTTGATGAGAGTTCTACATGGATAATGAGCAGAAGACTGGTTTTATGTGTCATACAATTGTGGTGACCATGAACGTATGCTTTGGGTTTTTATTTATTGCCCTAGTTTATAACTGCCTGCCTTCTCTTTGTGGGGAACACAGTCCTGTATTTTGCATGGTAATTTTTTTTTTTACTTTGCAGTGTAGAGTAGAGATAGAAGATCTCTTGGAATCAAGTAGTTTAATCCTGATTCAAATAGCATATATGTGCATAAAAATCTGGTATGAATTTGAAACAGCAAAGTACATTTAAGAAAGAGAATGTGTTGTGGGTGTTTTTTTACCAGTTTCTTGAAAAACGTGATAGGAGCAAGAAGTAATGCAAAAGAAAGTGAGAACTTGGTTCATGTGTTAAACATGATTCCAAGACAAGCTTCTACATTATTATTACCAAGTGTATTATTATAAGCACACATAACCCTATATTTTATATATATGTATGCATATAATATATATATATATATGCATGCATATTTCAGAGTGCTTATGGTCTTCATACTCCAGAAGAGAGTTGCTGCATAGTGTACCTATAAAGGTTATTTACTCTCATGTGTGGTTAATGAGTCTATTTCATCAAACAAGTCCATTAGTTACTGAGAATAGTATCTTCTCATAGAAATCTGAGCAGTGAAGTCCTGATAGTTTGAGCTATGAGTTCACCTTGTAGCTGTGTTGAAGTAGTGGATTTCAGGGAATCAGATTTAGAGGAATCAGGGAATAGAGGATGGTGCATCCCGTGCCATGTTTTGTTTAATGTTTCTAAGCCCTGGTGCTAAGTGTGTTACTCAGCAAAAGGTGAACTGAACTTCTGTTGCTTACTATGCATTTATAAGTGAAAAAAATTAACCTCTTCACCTTTGGTGCTGTTCTTTTTATCCTTTATATGAACCAATTTTTCTGCTTGAGATACAATTCATCATCTGTTTCCAATGTCAAAGTACAGATAAAGAGCTTTGAAAGCAGTAATTACTTAAAGGCATGTGGAAGAGGGTGATCTTGCATTGGAATCTTCAGTCTTTTTTTGATTGTGCTCTCCATGCATGATTTTTGTATTCTGTTTATTATTAGTGGTTTTAGTCAGTTAAAAATGAAATGTGGGGTGAGACAAACTCCATAATTTGTTTGTTTATTTTTAGTTGCAGGGCCTTTGAAGACTTTGTTACTGATCAAGAGAAATGAATTTTCAGAGTATGGATTCCGATCCTTGCATACATTTTATATAATAGACTTCAGTTAGGGCTAATATTTTACTGGCATCAGGCTCCATGGAGCACAGAGGTGCTCTGTGAGGAGCAGTGACTTCTTTGTAGCCTGCCAAAAACTGTATGTGTGTTGGTGGCATGAATGCCATCCTTTGGATAAAATTTGTTGATGCCAGGATTAAGCCACAAAGAGTGGAAGGAAAAAACCACAATATTGAGTCTGTTATAAAAAAAAATTAAATAAGTTAGTCTTTGAGTATAGAAATGCTGGAAAATAAAAACCAACGGTTATGTGATGTGTCTTCACATTTGGACACTTAAACCTTTTCTAATATGTTTTGAGAATTCTGGGTGATTTCTTTCTAAAAGAAAACAAGACTAAGCATTTTAGTAGTGTTCTGAGTAAGCAGAAGATTTTTGCAAGTGAATAATACGTAGTTCTATAAAGTTCTTTGATTGCTGTATTTAAGAGGAGTTTTAGAGGCATTATATGCTTTGCAATTCAGTTTGGCTTGCTGCCTCAAGAGGGAATAATATTAAATTCATTGTGTTCTTTGACCTGAATTTTTTGGCAGTTGTACGAGGATCATTGGAGTTTGTGAGCAGAAGAGACAGGGTGAAGGGCAAATCATATAAGTTAATTCATGAATGCAGTGGGATTTGAGATGTCTACGAATATGATGTTTTCATTAAATATCCCATTTCCTACTACATAGTTGTCTAATACAGATTCTGATTTCCCTGGTGGAAATGCATTTTTCTGAAAGCATGAGCAAAAAAAGTAATGTAGGTAAAATTTGGTGAAGACTCCTAAAATTAAGTTTAAAACCTATATTGAAAATGAGATTTGATCTTTGTGGTAAGTTACAGAACTGAATGATTCCAGACACTCCCGAGATGTGCATCTTGTGCAAAAGACAACTCCCACAGTGTGTGCAGTTGGGGAATGTCCTGTATAGCTTTGGCTTCAGCCAAAGGGAAACCAGGGCTAAAACCGTATTGCTGCTGTCGAATTTCTTTGTGCTGAAGCATTCTACTTCCCTCTCTTGCAATAGTACCAATAGATTGGCATATAGACAGTGAATCACATCAGCTTATGGATCTGCACAGATTTTCATTTTTTGGCTTTTTGGATTATTTTTGCTTCTCAGCCAGAGCAGCAAAGTGAACCAACTTGCTGCTTACTGCATACTGGCGTGGACAGAAGGGAGGATTGAGGTTGTGTGGCTGAGACACAGCATATTCTGCCAAGCAATACAGTCCCAATGCAGTTGTGAAATGTCAGGTGTTTTACCATTTATGATGTCATAGAAATTTGCTTTTGCAGATCATCTTAATATCATAAAATAATCTAACTATATAAAAATCAATCCTAATTAATTTCTGTGTTCTGAAATCTTTTTAACAAAACTTCCCAATTCTGAATAGCTCTCTTCCTTCCTTTTTTCTCCTTTATTAAAAACAATCTGAACAATTTTCTGCAGTTTTGTTGCATCAACTTCATTTCTGTGTCTGGTCATTATTTCCAGAAAGCAGAGAACTGTGATATGGTGGTGTATTTTTTTGATTTAGAAAAAATTTGTAAGACAGGAAGATGCTGTATTGACTGATAGGGTCAGTGCAATTAAAGTAAAACAAAGTTTTTGTTCTTACTTTTCAACTAGTGATAGACACAGCATATCAACATGAAAGAAATACCCTGTTTTGTGCTGATTACAGTGTATTTTTGGGGGAATGTGTTCAAGTAAAAGTAGTGTAAAAATGGTATCAGTCATAGTTGCTTTCAAAAAACATTTTTTGCATCTTGAGTAAAGGATTTTCTTCATATTCCTGTTTGTTACTTTGTTTTGCTTGCTATACTCCATAAAATATTACTGTATTGTGCCTTCTCTACAGGTTGCTTTCTGTAAAATGCATTGTGTAATTTGTTTGTCCCTTGGCTTCCTTATGGAAAGGATGTCCTGTAGTTGTTTACACTTGTGGATTGCCATGCTTTCCTGTCAATTTTGTGAATGCTATTGCATTTAATATTCCCATGCATTTTATGTTATGATAAAGAGATTTGATGATAGATAATTATTGGACTGTTCCTGATTGCAGGTAGTGTGAAATGAGAGCTAAACTGAAAAGGGAAGTGAAAGTGCAGTTAGCGAATATTTGTGAAATGAGTAGTGTGTTGAGTGGGGGCTGTTCAGAGGAGGCATGCCTCAGCTGTGGGAGGAAAGGTGTAAAAAGGGCCAAAAGAGACAACCTGTAGGTATTAAAGGAAGGAGCCCTTGTGTAGGGGGCCAGTGTGACTGGGATGAGGAGGTCCAACAGTGTTGTGGTAACACTGGGTGTACATCTTCCTCCTTTCCTGTTTGTACTTAAAAAAACCAAACAAAAAAAGCTACTTGGATATTCAGTAGAGCTGCTTTTAGGCACCAAGTATGCTCATTTGGAAAGTAAAAATGGCAGAATGTCTCTGGCTTTGTGTTGGTTTCTCTGTCTCTTGATTCCAAGTGGGTGGTTATCAGGAAATCTTGCAATCCTGTGTCTGGTAGAGATAAGAATAAAAAGCATGAGTGCTGGGAAACAGTTTAAGTCACTTATGTGAAATTTAGCTTGAGATTCTGCTTTAGAAAAAATGGCCATATGCTGAAAAATGTCAACACATGTTCATTGGAATGAGTAATTATGAAGTGGAACTTAGTCTCCTTTAGTACTCATATTCATTTAAAAAACAAAATTACTTTTTCTTAATTAAATTGCTGAAGTTTGTTTGTCCATCTCCTTAGATGATCACATCTTGTGGTAGATAGTGAATAGTAAAATTGAAAAAAATGGGGTTGAGAAATAGAAAAGATGGTGTGATTTCTAAATGAGTATGTTAAAAAAAAATCAATTTTCCAGAGTGTGGATATGCTACTGTGAAGATGCTGCAGATGCTTATAATTGGATTAGTGAATATGATGTGTTCTTATCCTGTGTTTGAAAAATGGCAGTGATATGTGCTCAGTTACTGGTGCTGAATGCACTTTTGCATTAGGAATTCAGTTTTGTCTCAGATCAGGAGGATCTAGGGCTTTTGCTTGTCATAGGGCTAAAGAAACTTAAGTGACTTGTGGATGGTGTGGGACAGGTAGGGTCTATATCCAGAGTTATGTGGCCTCTGTGTGTGTGTGCGTGTAAGGGTACTCGCAGGACTTTTTTCCCCTTTTTATTTCCCCACAAAATATTCACCACAGACAGTTTGCTGTCAAAGCTACTGCCTGTTTTGGAACTGGAGACAAGAGGTTTGCCTTTGCATAGTAGCTCACTCATAATTGAATGTTTGCATTTTCTACAGGTATTGCAAAACTCTACCTGGGAATAGATGAGGAGCAGTGACGTAAAGATTGGATACTTAGGCTTGTTCCAAAATGTCCATGTTCATAAACATTTCTCGTTTTCTTGGGTTTCATGTGTCTTCCATTTTAACTGCATTTTGATGTATTGTATAAGGGGTTTCTGAGCTCTGTTGGTCAATTGCATCTTCAGCTGCAATGCTAGCTATTTAATAATAGCTTGGAATAGAGTGTAATGAATGTTGTAAATTTCATGATGTGTTTTTTGAAGTATTATTTATTTGTTCACCTTCTTTGTCAGGTCAACATAAAGAAAAGGGTGTTGGCTTTTAATTTTAATAGCTGGTAAATTACTTTCGGGCATGTGGTTCTTCTCAAAGTATAAAACATGATAGAACAGTGAAAAGCAGAGTTTGTCTATACAAAGCTTTATTAGAGGCTACTTTCTGCCTGTCTTGAGAAAGTTTTATGAAGGTGGGAGGCATGACGTGAAGTGGTTCAAAGTGTTGGATACTTTCATTAGCATCACCCTACAATTCTTCGTTTTATACATTTGTGCAGGTGAGAAAGATGTCTACACCCTTTGGTTCATGCCATCACAGTGTGACTTCTCAAATTCTCAGAAAAACACCTTATCGAGACAGACCAAAGGCATGCTAGAAAAGGGCCCTGTTCTTATCCCACCAACCACTAGTTCCCCCTCCCCATCCTCCCGGTTTCATCTGCAGGGATTGTGTGAGTGCTGTCTAAGATAAGCTGTCTTGGCTCTTGTCCCAGCCTACCTGGCTATTTGCCCTTATGAGCACGACCGAACTTACTGAGGGCAAATCCTTGGCTGTAAGCAGTGGGTTTGAGATACTAATATCTCCAGGTAAACTGATCATGTACAGAGAAGCTTGTCTGGGGCGTAGATTTGCATAGTGAGGTTTGGTTAGATTTTTTTCCTCTCCTTTTCAGCCTTCTCCAGGTTCTCTTTCAAATGCCTGCTCTGTAGGACAATGTGGCAACCAAGCAAAGTTGCTTCCTTAAATGCAGAGGTGACAATAGCAAGTCTGAGGAGGGCAACAAAATGCCTTGTTTTCAAAATAAAACCTTTGTCTTCTACTATTTTCACATGCAGGAGATGGATTTGATGTCTCAGTTATTAATTTCATGTAGTGTTGATTAATATTAGAATGGGTAATGGAATGTTTTGGGTTGAAAGGGACCCTTAAAGGTCCCAAGTATTAGTCAGAATATTGCTGAAATGGAGCCTGGGTTTATGTTTGTTATACAGGTATGTTTTCATTGTGTGCGCTTTCAGGTAAAGGAAGGGGCCGAAATCTTAACTTTCTTTTCAAATGAAGCTTATGTCCTTCATGGCACACTTAGTTCCTGCATATCTTAATGTGTGTTTCTGGGCTCCAGAGCTTGTTTTGGCCTGCCTAGTTTTTAGCTGCACTGTTGATAGATGTATTTGGAATGTTTGGTGTAGTAATACAAAGAATTGTGCCCTAATACAAAGATGACCTTCCAGCTTATTTGAACAACAATCTCTCTGCAGTTATATTGGACTAATAAATAGTGTATGCTTATAAGTATATAGTAAGAGTTTTAAGAGTTCTTGGAAGGAGACCGGAAAGGATGCCCAGGTGAGTGCTGGGCAGCACAGCAGTGAAGAGTAGGTGCACAGGTTCTGGTTGAGACATGGCTTTGTCTTGGATCAAGTCCCTGTCTGCAAGTCTTTGTTTGGAAAGATGGAAAACTACTGTTTCTTTTATAAGGCCTAACTAGATGTTTGTGAAAAGCTTTAAGAAGCTTTTGATTAATGACTGTATGTAATATGTGATTATATCATACAGAATAATAGAGGGTAGGAGGAGAGAGGTTGGCAATGTACTTCTTACAGCATTGTGAAAACTTAAGGCTTTGTTCTTTCTCATATGCTGTCTTTACATTTAAACATAATTTCTTCTGCTGTTTCCCCTTAATCTTCAATCAAGAAAGAAGCAGATCTCTTTTTTTATAAAAGGAGAAAGTGAAAGTGTAGGGTAGTCAGTTTTGGCTATTTGTTGGGGGTTTTTTTCTGTGTGGTCCTTTTTTTTTTTTTTTTTTTTTTTTTTTTTTGTTTGTTTGTTTGTTTGTTTGTTTTTTTGGGTTTTCCCCCCTTCTTTTTTTAAGACACTAGTAACTGATGACACTTTTTGCAGGCTTTTTCAGTAGTACTGGTTGCTTAATATCATAAAACTATAGGGCAACACTCTGTTCCTCTAAGTTTAAAGTTGAGGGGTTTTGAACCTCACACTTGTTCACCTCCCTTTCCTCCCCATTTTTTTCTGACCTTCATATTAGCATAGTAACTTCTTGGCTGCTGGCTTTTTTTTAGTTGCTATTGATTTAACATACACTCGGCTCTTTTTGCAACAGAAAAGGAGTCCAGAGCAGGTTAACCTGAGGTGGTGTTTCTGGCAGCTGTGGATGATGGATTTGGGGTTTGGTTGGAAACTTGTTGGAGGTGTGGTGGAAAGGCTTGCTCCAGAGGGCCAGGGACACTAGACTGCAGAAGCTGGCCAGCAGAAAAGCAGCAGACTAAGGAAAGGTCAGCTCTGCCATCCACTGCATCCCACAGGGCGGTGCAGTGGATTTAATAAATGTGCCAACACAAGCAAGAGCAGTAGGTGAAATTCCACTTCAAGCACTCTTGTTTCTAATTTTTTCCATTTAAAAAAAAAAAAAGAGGGAACTCAGTAGATGCAACTGATATGCTGCAGGCAGGAGCCAATGGGAGAAACTGGAAATTTCTCTACCAAGGCTCTGACCATGGAGTACTTAACTCCAGAAGAGTTCTGCTAGAGAAACATGTATGTGATTTGTGAGCTGAATGTAGGTGGCTAGCAAGCATTTAGTGTGAATGATAGCATTTTTTTGTCAGTAGTAATGCTGGAATATAATGAAAACCAGTGATGATGGAGAACCATCACTTCTATGGGAGCTTATGTGTGGGAAGGTTGTGACAAAAAGGAGACTTTCCTCTTCAGAAGTGTTGTCATCAGTATAGTTTGAGAAAAGGAACAGGTTGCTTTGTGAGAAATGTTACCTTGTTCCCAAAAGTTATTTAAGGTTCTAATCCTTTTCAATCCTCAGTTGACGGCACTGAATGGTAAATTCTTGCTTTCTTCAAGAAATTTACCTTTGTGTTTTTGAGAAACATAGAGCAGTATTTTTTATACTGTATTTAAACAATACCTTCGTAATGGCTGAAGAAGTGAAGGAATTCCAGTATGTGAATCACTTGAAGAAAGCTCCCCCGAAACCAAACTCTTCACCTTCTTCCTTAGCACATTGAAATTGTCTGAAATGAAATGCATTTTGGTTTGATTTTTAAATGTTCAGGTCCATTACAGTGGCACAGTTTCACAGGCTTTCTCAGAGGGTGTTTGGGTAGAGGTCGAAATCCTGTAATCTAAACATGAATTGTGGACAAAGTAGAGGCCAGTAGGCAGTTGCAAATTGTGTTTTGGCCACGTGATTTAGTTCACAAAAATCTAAATTACAGGGTTAGACTTAGATACATATATGAAAATATTTCATTGGCATTTTATGTTTTTCTGCACTCTTTCTTCAGAGTGTTAATAGCACTTAAAATTGTTAAAAATAATTTAGTATGCAAGAGACACCGTTATGCATTTTTTCTGTTTTCCCTGAAGATAAGATTCCGTTATGTTTTGTTTCTGGAAATACTTCTGCAGGCCTTTATGGTATGAAAGACACCTTTCTGCTTGTTTGGAATAAAAATTGCAGTACATAGAATGTGCAACAAACATTTCTCTAACCAAGGAAAATGACTGGTGAAACAAGAATTTTCAAGTAACTGCAAAAAATTAAATGGAAAATGCAACAAAAAAGAGGAGAGTATGAGGAAAGTGGAGGTAATCTAGACCGTAAAGGTATGGCTTGAATTGTAGTAAAACAGGCTTTATGTTCAGAACGTCTGTCTTTCAGGTTGTGACAAAAGAGCAACAACAGTAACAGGACTGCTTTTCTCTTGAATGAATTCCCAACCTTCCTTAAAACCTGTCCATTATATTAGTAATGGAGTGCCAAGACCTGCTTTTTCTTCTGTGTTATCATTCTTATTGCCTGCATGGTTAAGGGGTTAAGAGAGGGTTGTACATTTATTTCAGTTGGAGGTGAAATTCGAGGGTATATTCACATTTTGATCCATTTAAAATGTGTTCTTTGTTGCAGTAGGGTGTAGGACTGCTTTTTTGTAACAATCAGTACATTCACCTGTGATGGACTCAGTCCATTCCTAGTGGAATTGAAATGCAGAGATTGCTCTATTGTGAAAATAGGTAAGCTTTCTATAGTAAGGAAATCTTCAGTGGCAGGACAATGTTTACAATAATTACAGAAAACAAAAGGCCTATTAACTCTTGATGAAAGATTTGGCTGATATGTTGGAATTGTTGTATACAGAGACCAACAGCAATTACCAACTCACATTTCAAGTGTTGTACAATTGATAGTGGTGCTAAAGTTCAGAGGCTGATGGCCAAGAGGCAATTGAAGTTTATCTCTTACAGTTTCATTGGGTTAGCTTTCTGCCTTCTTCCTGACTTTTGCTGGTTTTTAAACTGTAACAGGAATGAATTAAATGAAATTAAACTACATTATCAGTCTGTTCATTTAGATTGTAATTCTTGGCTTCTTTGCTTCATGTCTTTTTCCTTTTCTGGGAAACAAACAAGTCAAGAACAAAAAAAATTCATATAAACTTTAGTTAGCCAACAGAGATACAGTGCAGTAATTTCAGTGCTGAGTTTCGTCAATTAACATTGTCAAGATTGCTTAAGTCTAACTGATGTTATCATACCAAAGTGGTTGTGGATCATGCTAAAAACAAGTGAGTTGCAGTTACTGTTGGATGGGTGAGTCTAGGTTAAGCAGAAGTAAGACAGAGGACAGAACATAGTCTTTGCAGCTTCGCGGTAAAATTTGCTTTGGAATATTTGTACTTTTTTTCCCTTCATGAAGTTCATCCTAAGCAGCATATTTGATAAAATGGGAGGAGAAAATGAAATCTGCATCAGCTGATTGATAAAACACCACAAACTTCAGTTTAGATAGTAGTGGCCAATGCTACCCGATGGGGGAACATAATCAGTAAGATGCAACAGATGGTTTAACACTTTTTGTGAAATGATGGAAAATCATCAGATTCTTAAATTGAACTGTTTATACTGAGGTATGCTTCCTTGTAAACTTGAGTTGTTTCATAGGCCAAAATTCATGTCTACCAAAAACTGCCAAATGGGATTTTGAAAGATGAAATATTTGTTACATATTAACAGGGAAAGATTAGCTTTTCCTCATGAGCAACATTGTATTGATGCAATTTTCGTTTCAGTTTTCAGTGTTAGAAACATTCTTGGGTTCATTTGGAAAACTTGCTAGTTCTATTTGGTGGTGTAGTCTTTTGCCAGGTTTTGAAATTGAAAGGTGTAATTAATATTGTCATTTTTAAAAAACAAACTAGTCTCTTTTTTTATTAAAGTGCAAGCCCTGAGTGTTACTTAGCTGAAGCTTCTATCAGAACGAAAGCCTGGGGCTCCGAGTCTGGGAAGCACTGTCTGTGTCTGTGCCCTTTGAAAGTAAGTCAGAAACTCTGATTTTTAAAGATGATTTATCAAACAACTCAACTATGGAAGTTGGGCTTGTGCAGTTTTAGCTTTCCGCTCTGCACACCATTATGTGTGTGAGCATTGTATGTGTCTGTTCTCTTTTCCTTGATGATTTATGTGCTTTTTGGAGTCTGTCAGATTTACTTGTTAGGTGATGGGTAACCCAAAAAGTTGGGGTGTAGAGGGGAAAGAGGTTGTCTGTCAGGTTATGGCGTGTGGCGATAGCAAACTGTTAGGTAACATGTTTTGAATTAATCTGACTTCATGTGGCTGGAGGGGTGTGTGTGTATTTAACTGATATTTCATTCAGATGGGTTTTTTTATTGTCTTCTCCAAGAGAGAGTGGTAGAAATGAGTGCTGTGAAATGAGGGAATTGAAATTCTCTGTCACGACAGGAGCTTGAAAACACAGGGATCTGGAGTTATCTTTACTTTCTTCAGTTATGATAAACAAATGTCTGAATATTCCTAAATCTTTCTAGTTTTATATGTATATATATTATGCTATAACTTTATGGAAGTGCCACCTACCTTCATGGCCCTAAGGCCAGCAGAGTACTTCATGTAACTGAGATGGTGTATGAAAATTGTGCTGCAGCAGCACAACCATTAAACTCTTTCAGTAGTACTTTGAGTGCTTATCAGTTGACTAAATGTCTGCCAGCTGGGCATGATTTTTATGTCTTACTTGCCAGGCAATAGTGCCTTAGAGTGGGCCCTGTGTGCCAAATGGCTGTGGGTAGGGGGATGTCTTTTGCAGAGGTGAAACAGAAATATTCAGAAGTTTGAATAATCACTTTTTCTCAGTGTAGACTGATCTGTTATTTTTCCAAACTGTAGCCTGACTTTCTCTAATTAAGTGGAATTAGCCAACACGTTATTTTAAGATTAAGCTCAAAACAATAAGAAAATTATATCTTTTAAAATGTTTTCTGATGCTTATCTTAAACTGTTGAAGCACATAGTCTTTTTAAAAATCTATTTTTATAGTAAGTTTCTGAAAAATGCTTTCTCCCACTTCTGTTAAACTTTGTGTAAACAGTCCCAGTGTGGAGTAAAAAGCCTGAAAGATAAATAGGACAGCTGCTGCTTGTAGCAGAAGGAAGAAAATGTGCTTAATAATTCTTGCATGCATTTAAAAATTGGTTCACTGGGATTTTTCACTAATTAAATTTATAAAGTAATTTGGCCCTTGGGATAATTTTAGGGGATTGTAAATTCTCAGAGAATTCAAAGTTGAAAGAGCATTTTTCATGTGTTTGCAGAACTAATTCATTAAATGTTCTTCTGACAGCTAATTTTTCACGTCATAAATGGTCATCATAATCAATATCTTGCCTTTCACAAGTACTCTACTGCACCCTTTTTGGGCAAAAAACCCACACCTCAGTTGGAGTAACAGAGTTGAATTGAGGAAGCCTTGCTGAGAAATTGTATTCTAGTTATAGGGAAGGAAACAATGTCTTTTTTTTTTTTCTTTTTTTTGTCTTTCTAAGAGAGAAAAACCAAACCAGTTCTGCTAATTGACTGGATGATAAAAGAACACCTTTCTTAGTTTTTGAAAAAAAAAAAAAAAGCTCAATTTTTGAGCGTTAGAACAGAGTTTGATTAGACGATGTGTTATGACTGATTAAAGGAGAGATACTTGCATATAAAAAACCCCATTGGCAACATCTGTTTTGACAGGAGCTTAGAAAAGGAGCCTGTGCTGCCCCAGTGCAAGGCTTCGCAACAAAGCAGAACAATCTGATTTTTTTTTTTCTATATTTCCTGCCTCTCTCAACTTCATGTATAGAAATAGGTGCTGTCACATCTGAGAACTGTTAGGTGTATTCAATGTGTTGCAGTCCTGCTGCATCTTCTCTTTTGGGGGGAAATGTTAGCTTTGAATAAGTTCACCTTTAGGCAGCATGAAGAGTTGCATGGCATTTGATTTCATGGTGGCCCTGGACTGATTTTCCTCTCTCACTCCCCCCGTCAATTAACTTTAGATGATGTCTGGAGACGTTAAGGACTTGGATATTCTGCTGAAATGTTAGAAGCAATATTTGTTAGCATTTGTTCAGGGATCATGCTCAAATGGGAAACGAGGTCAGTGGCTGCTGATGATATGGGAATTGGGCTATGAACTGGAGGTGCAATAATGTTTAACAGCCAGGGCAGAGGATCTCTCTGTTCTGTGACATTGTCTGTTCAGGCAGTGGTGCTTGACCACTGCTAGGTAACAGTGTGATGAGGTAGTGCTCAGGGATATAGAGTTAGTTCCAGGTAACTTCCTTGGTAACACTGCTCCTGGTGCCATTACAAAGTTGGTTTAGTTTGTTTTTTACCATTATTAGCCATGGATGGTTGCGACATTTTGGCTTGAGTTAGTGGAAAGCACTTTTGAACATTGCTGGATTGGAGGGGGCTTAAAAGCCTGAGGCTGTGAATTTAGTCATTTGGAAGAGGTTTCCTTTGCTGGTAGGTGAGATATTTTTTTTTAAAGACACTTCCAGAAATTGCTTTTGCCTGCCTGTGTTGCTGTGCCTCTGTCTTTTCTGGATCAGGTGTGTGTTACTAGGGAGACGATGAATTCCTGGGCTCTGACTGCAGCGGCTTAAACCAACTGAAACACGGGGATTTGCGTACTGCATGATTAAATGATAACTTTACAGAATTTGTGCAGATCAGATAGAAACAAGCCATCCAAACAAGGATTGCACAATAGAAAATCATCTTGTACATCCTTAACTAAATGGCATCTTTCCCTCTGGCAGAGACAGCACAGTTTCAATATTAATTGCCTAATGCTCACAGTATGACAAGTAGTTTAGGTAATTATCTCAGGAACTGGCTTTGTTTTTGCTGCTGCTTATACAAAGTAGGCCCTATTTTGATTTAATTTGCTATGCATTATGGTAATAGGAGTATTTAATACTGTTTAATTTTTACTATGTATGCTTTAAAGTCACAATCACAGGGAGTTTTCATGTCCTTTGAGAAGCATTTTCATACTCTTTTATTCCAGAAACTTAAGTACCGTGCTTCACTAAAATGTAGAACAGCTTTATGTTGCACCCTGTATTTCGTGTAGCTGCTGTTCCTGAGCTTGGTGTTCACATTCCTTAATTGCTCTGTGACTATTCAGACATGACCCCTTATGCTTTGCTGTCTAAATCATCTGGAGAGTGGTGAGGTTTTTTGTGGAAATCTGTACAATATGGCATGTCAAAGCATTAATTTACCACCTGACTGGCTGAAGACAGACTGCTTTTAGACACTCAGGCAGCATAACTTGTTACATGAGATTCTGTAGTCACCAGAAGAGAGAATCGTGATGTGCTGTATTTATGCATGCACACATCCTTCTTCTGGTGTTTGCCAGGGTGATTGTATAATGTGTTTCTTGGGTTTCATTGGCACATTGAGGGGGAGTTGGGCACTTCATTGTGGCTGGGTGGACTTGAGCAATAGCCAAACCACTCTCAGGGAGGGACCTGCAAGCTATGCTGGTCAAAGTTGAAAGCCAATATTTCATCTGAAAGAACTGACACCTGAAAGAAATACGATTAGCTGGCTCTTCAGCCCCATTTTGTGGGTTTTTAAAAATAGAGTGCATGAAAGAAATCTCTCATTGAACCAAAAGCTTCATAAAAAGATTCCTCTCAAGTAACATGTCATCCTTGCTCTTTATATGCTGTCCTTTTAATGGTCAAGGTGAAGGTAGAAACGCTGTGTGAAATGGCCATGTAATGTGTTTTGCTCTCATACCCATGGGAACAAGGATTTATAAAGTAAAATTAACTTTTTTCAAGTAAGAGTTTCATTGGTTTCACTAATTAATTTGAAATTGGAAAATAACAGTATATACTTTTATAAGAGGAATGAGTAATTTGAATTTGGTGTTTGAAGAAATTATCTCATACTTTGAGACACAATAACATTTTTCGCCATGAGCCTTCAGCACAAGTGCCTTTTAAATACATGTGCTCTGTGTTCAGGCCATAAATGGTTATGCCATGTAAAGGGAGAGAGGTAATAATTAGACACAGGAAGTTGATGCATGAAATGGAAGGTGAAATTCCATGGTACTCCTGATGGTTTGAAGCATCAGTGTTACTATGAGTTTTGTGCTTTAGGATGGTGGTGGCAGTCTCTGGGTACATAGGAGGACACCTAGTAGAGTGCTTTTTATATCTGGTGTCTCTTCACAACAGATAGACTTATAAAGGCAAGGTAATGTGCTGGGTCTCACAGATGGGGTGACACTTTCTGTTCAGATTGTCCCCAAAATTCTCATATAACCTTTCCGATTCTGAAATTGTTATTATTCCTAAATCTTCCTTCCTGGCTCTCTGCTGATCTTCCATTCCAGTTTAGAGAAAGAACACCATACTTGTGCTCTTGGGTTCCTCAGAATGGATACTCTTTCAAATCTCACATGGCTTCAGTTTCTGTTGTTTTCTTTCTAGAGGGCAAGATGCTTCTGCCTAACCTAAACCTGGATGTGTTTCCTGTTTTAGTGAGTCAAGCTCTGATTCTGGGATAGGAGGATGTTTATTTTTTTTTCTTCTGTGAGAAATACATGTATGTACACACACTTTATCATGATACATATTTATCTCACAGAATTAAAATTAAAAACCCCAGAAGTTAGATCCCTTTCCATAAAGTATGCTTTGATCTAGCTGGAGACAAGTTATGCTAGTACAGGTTTCATTAATGCAGTAATTGTTTAAAAGACTAGGTCCTTCTTGATTTATAAGCAGCTATCATAGAATGGTTTGGGTTGGAAGGAACCTTAAAGAGCATCTAGTTCCAATCTCCCAGTGCTTAATTTTAAGCTAATGATACAGTTTTCGTGCAACAGTGCATGGACCTTCTCAGTAGTTCTGCAGTTTTATTAAAATTTTAATTGCTTGGAGGAGACTTACACAAGCTGGAATATAGACACCACTTCTTCCTGTTGCTAGGGGTAGGGGCAAAGAACCTGGTCAGCTCTTTCCTGTTCTAAGACTGTTTCAGGTTTGAGAGCAACTAAACTGATCCAATCCAAGAGGAAGTGCAAGTACTGACGAAACGTATTTTCCTTTGAGGATGGACTATTCCTATGAATTTGCAGTTTTAATGTAGTTTTGCATGGCTTCAAGCTGAAGTGTATGGTCATAGTAAATGTGACACCTTAAGTCAAAAAGAGTTTTATTCCTAGTTGCATCCTGAAATAGTATTGTGGTTTGGTACTGAAGTGAGGTACCCATTTGGCATTCAGCTCTATTGTATAAGTCATATTCCTAGAATTGTTTTGGTCTTGTTTTGTTTTGCATGTTACAAAATGCATGCTTCGTTGATAATGAAGAATTATAATACAGTAAATGTGGAGAAAATAAATTAGGAATGGTTGCTTTTCTAATTAGTTATGATAGAAATCAGATGACTTGAGCCTGCAAGTCAGAAGTCTAGATTTTCTTTCTGTCTGTTCATCTCTTGTCTAACATTTTATTGTATCTAATATTGGTCTTGTCTTTCTGATGTATATTGGTGCTGTGTAGTGAAGAAAGTAAATGCAGTAATTTTAAGCTAGGAAAATCGACTGATACAGTAGAACTCATAACTAATGGTTGTAGCAGTAAACTTAGGACAGTTTTGATTGATATAGTCTGATTTGCATTAAGTGTGGATAGAAGAAAATCAAGTGGGCTATTAAGTGTAGCTACATGAAAATTTGCTAATAGTTGGCTAGTACAAGAAAGATTTGGGTTGTTGAAAATATATTTCTGTCATGTGGACATGCAAAATGAAGTCTGTTTAAGAGGTTAAAAGAATAATTGTTTGAAGGGACCACTAGGTGCATCCTGTAGTCCAGCAGTAGGATGAAGTCAGTCAGGTTGCTCAGGGCTTTTTCCAGGGAAGTACGGACTGTTTCCAGGGGTGGATTCTCTATAGACTCTCTAGGCAGCTTGTAGTGGTGTGTTCAATGTTCCTTCCCAGTTGAGGAAACAAGTTGCCTGTATTCATTTTGCCATTTTGTTTCTGTATAAGTAATGAAGGCTTCTGGATTCTTGGGGTCTATAAGAGCTGACTAGTACTGGACCTCTTGTGGTATCTCTTTTTGGGATGCAGGTTTGGAAGACCTTTGTACCCACTGGACAGACTATCCACTGTAGTTGTGGAGAATGTAGCTGGGACTGAACCTCAGAGTTCATTGATTTACTCAGTGCTGAGAATGAAACTCACAGTAGATACTTTTATCTACAGAACAATGCACAGATGGAAAGGCCTGATGGAGAACTGAAATAAGTAATTGACTTTTGATTACCTGTGGAATGACTTGTCAAGGTTAGGAATTACTTGTGCTTTAGCAGTCTTTTCACTTCACCTGAACTACTCATTTTATTTTTATGGCCTCATATTCTCCTTACCTTTAGTAAGGTAAGGTATATGTGATATTTATGATATGAAAATGCAGGCTGTGTGTTTTATTTTATTCATAGTTACCCATTTACTAGTCCTTTTTCCCCTTTTACTTTGATATTTAACATCTGACTGCATCTAGAAACTTTGCTTGTCTCCTTCTTAAAAGAGATGCAGCAGCTAGTCAAAATAAGACTGCTTGTATCAAAAAGCATATGCTTAATTATTCACTGAATGTTTCCTCAACTTTGATCTAAACATACTTACCTAGCAAGAGTCATTGTCCAAATACCATGTTACCCCTTGGATGACTGCTTCCAGCATTTGGTAATTTAGTAGTTGCAGGAAGGCAGGAATCCTGCTATTCAAAGTAATGAAAAGGAAAAAGAAAATCTGTTTCTGCCTTGATTTGTAGTAGTATGCTTCTCTTTACAAAATAAAAGGGACCCTTGAGCAATATTAAATTGCTAGGTTTGTGTTCTGGGTTGGTGTTCAGAGCATACTTGTACATTGCTGGAGACTATGAATGTGGAAAACCATAGCACTCTAGCTGTGAGCTCTCAGTAATTGGCTTTCTTCTTGTGTCCCAGCAAAGTGCTCCATTGAGATTAATTTCAGTAGGCTGTGCTTCTGTCTTTGGGTTGTACTTTGCTGTCGAATGACTAGACTGGTGGATGTTCCTGCCCATTGAGCGTTGTCTGTTGGCTAGAAAAAAGGACTTGCAATAAATTGTTGAATTGTTCTGCTATTTGATGTTGTTTGATTTTTGCAATACTCAAATTGAGGATTGCCCCATCAAAATGCCATTCTTAACCTTAGCCTAATGCTGAAAGTACCATCTGAATCTTAAAGTTTATGTTGCCATGTCTAGTGTGTGAACTGGAGCCCTTGCCCTTGTTGCCCTTTCCACAGAGGGGAGCAACAGAGAGTGTCTAGATTTCAGGGCTGTGTAGATGTGACACTGTCAATGGTAACAGTCAAGGGATATTCCAAGAAAAAGGAAGCTGTTAAACTGGAGAACAATATTTAATTTGGCAGTAAATTTTATATTAATGGTTCTATGGAGCTATTAGTTAATATTATAGGGAAAAAATTGTAGCCCCATATATGGGGCTCTGAAACTTTGAAACTTAAGTAATAAGAAAGAGCAGATCCCCTGTGTGAGTAGATGTGGGTGTCCAAGCCTAGGTTCATACCTTGGTTACGAGATGAAAGAACCTGTCTCTTTATAACTGAGAAGGTTTAATCATACGTTTGCATAACTTCTGGAGCTTGTCTTTGACAGGTGACTGAGGCAAATCTCTAAAGTCTTCTGTTTAAATCGCTATTGCAAAATTTCCATAATCCACATTTTATAGATTTGTGGATACATATTGAGCTTGTAATGCTGGGCATTATGTTCCCATCTATCCTTGTATCTTTGGAACCCAGAGATGCAGATGATAATGTTAGAGAGGTTTTGCTTTTAATTAAGCATTTAAATGTTAATGGATCATGTAGTATGTAAAATTATCTGTGGCAGTTATCAAAACTGTGATTCTTTCCTCTTTTCAGTGAGGTTCTTACTGTCAAAACTTCTTGCAGTCCTTCGTGTTAGTGTTGGGTTTGTCAGTGAAAAAGAAATATGCAGTTTTCTTTTGTTTTTCCTTAATGTGTGTTAGTTCCAGAGTGTTTGTTTTTAAATTAAGATGCATGTTAAACACGTGCCATTGTGTTGCTTTTCCTATTTTGGCAAAATTTCATTCACAAATGTTCATGTTTTGAGGTGCAAAGGAAAGCAAATGAAAATTAAAATTTAGGTCTCTTGTGAAGGGCTGCCCTGTGATATCCTTGTTAGAGAACTCCCGTCTCATGGAAACTTATCTTCGTATGCTTGCATTTCAAAACTTTTTGGCTTGTTTTTATTATGAGTGGGCTGTATATGCTTGGTCTCCAGATGATTTGTTTGTGGGCTAAAGTTTAGTAGTACCATTGAAACCCTCAAACATTTACATAGGCACTGGGTCTGGGGACTAGACTGGTCTGTGAGTTCACTGACAATTTTCTGAAGTATCCGATTCAAACAGCTAAAGCCATGTGATATGGTGTTAAAGGTCTTCAAGGCCAAAAGACGCAAGCTTCCCTGCTTTAGTATCTCCAAACCCAGTTTATCACTATACCTTAGAAGCTGACTGCATTGTAGCTCCTTTTCTAAACGAGTTCTGTCACTTCTAAGCATTTGGCCATTCTTTTCGGTGAAAGGCGTGTCTTGTTGCTGTTTCCTCTGCAGTCTACATGTGCTTTTTTTTTTCCCTCCAGGTGTGTGTTCTTTCTTATCATCTGTTAGAGGGGATACAACAATGCAATAGCATGGCAACAGTAGAGACTGCTTTGTAAGGCTGCTTCAGAGGGATGCAGAGGTGCATGCAGGAGGAGGAAATCTACAATAGTGCAGCAGAATGGTCATAGGATTGCAACTGTGAACAAAATAAGTTCACGCTTAGGTTACTCCTAAGTGGAGAAGAGCAGGATTTCTTGGAAGAGGGGACAGAATCATAAATGAGAATGGAGCAAAAATCATCTATATTATGATGGTGCGTGGAAAGAATATGAAGTTGAAGCTGTCAAACTAGTTTTCTGCGCTAACTTGCCCATTTCTGGGGTTATCACAATTCAAGTCTTTTGGCTTATTTTCATTACCTGTGTTTTTGTAGTTTAATCACTAGAATTCTTACGTATATACCGATTTAAGTATTTTGATATAAAAAAATGTTAGAAGGACCACAGCTGCTGTCATTTAATATGTATTTAAATCTCCATTCTGAGAGGGAACTGTATCCTGTTGAAAAGGAGAGTGAAATGCAGGCACTTGATACCTAGGCATGGGTTTATTTGTGGCCCAGCAGTTACATTTATTCATCCCTTTAACCTGTTTGCTTTTGTCTCATGGACAGGGAGTTTGGAATGCACGATATCTCAAGGAATGGGATGATTTCAGTGACTCGTCTCTTTAAAACATACTGTAAATAGATTTCATGCTAAGTGACAGAGTATGACTTCAATGAAATTATGGATATTTGAAAATAAAGGCCTGAACATACAAACCCAATTAATATGAAATCTTGTCTAAGTGTGCCTTATGCGTTCCACTTCTGGGATGCACCAGAGGGAGCTTCCTCAAGTGCAGTTAGGAGCACTCATGCACCATGTCCTATAGCTCTGTCATTGCCACAAAGTCTTCTAAGGGTCAGGTGGGAAAAACGAATATGGCAGTCTGCTTCCTTATTTCTGTCCAACCACAACAATTTGGCTCTTGAATTTGAACCTCAACCACGGGGAGTGCCGGGTCTGATTGATGTGATGGACACACCCAGGGTGTATGCTGAGGGAGTGTCTGGGGTTTGTAACTCCTACTGCTGTCGTTTCATTAGTTTATCTTGGAAGAGAAGAATTATCTCCTAGCTCATCTGTTTGTACCCTAAGCTGCCATAATCATAGGATTGAAAAGGAAACTGTAGTTAATCTACAAATAGAAAGTCTGGAATCAGTTATCAGGAATAAATATTCCAAAACAAAACCCCAAACTTAAACCTCAAAATACTAACTGCAGTGGCATTTAGCTGTATCTTGTTTACACAGGGCTGGGGAGCAACGAGGGAGAGGTACAGCTGTGCATACATGAGCCAGAGCAAATAGCTGCCCTGGAGATCCTGATGGGGCTGTGTTAGCCACATTAGTGGACTGATACTTACCTCTGAACATGCACCTGGGATCAATAGCAGCATGGCATCACTGAAAATGGGCTGTTTATTGGTAAATTTAATCTTACTGGAGAGGCATGCAAAAGTTATTTTCAAGCAATGAAGAGCAGCACTCATTTGGCCTGCTATGGCAGTGAGTGGGTTCCTCAGATCAACCAGGAAAGATTTGGATGGGGAAGGGATGTTCCTTTCTTTGTTTGTTGGTTAATAGTTATAAAAGAAATCTGTTTTACTGGCAGAGCAAGTTAGAAGGTTTTAGCCTCTCAGGAAAGACCTGCCATAAACTGTTTTAGACAGAGTGATATTTTTCTTGGACTGCAATGTAAGATTTTAATTTCTAATTTGTTTACCAACTAATATTGTTCTTCCCCAAACCTCATGCTTATAAAGGGAAAAGTCAGGGCTATGCCTGAGCTGCGTTTTTGTGGTTTTTTTTTTGGTTTTTTTTTTTTTTTTTACATTAGGATTGGGACAGGATTTTCCACCAATCCTTTAATTGAAATGGCTGAAATCAATGTATTGCATTTCTCACTTAGTATTTCAAATTTGAAAGCAGATTATATTGAAAATATACCTTCAAGTAAAAAGAGACTTTGCATTTTTGCTTTAGGTTTCACAAAACAGAGCATAATGAAATTAAAAGATAGGGTTTATGCTCAAAGTGTCTTCTTTGAGAAAATGTTTTCCAGCAGAGTCACAGGTTTGAATTCTAATACAGATTTTATAGAAAACTTGTGAAACTCTGCCTGTATACAGGATTGGGACATCCTGGGAGTATTTGTTATGTACTAAACGGAGCTCATTAGTACTGATGGAATGGGTGATGGTGTATTCCATGATGGAGGAAAAACAGAAACAACATTGCTATGCAGTTGCTGCTAAGTATCTTTCTTTTATTCCTTGCATTCCTCTATTCATGTATCACTGTTTACCTGAAATAGTTAATTTTGTGAATGTACTGTCTTTGTCCTGCAGATACACTTTTGGCTACATGTCTGATATCACTTCTTGTCAAGTGTGACTAAATACCATTGTGTTAGTACAATGCTAGCAATGTTGGAGAAAAGAGGAAAAAACTAACCATGCTGAACTATCTGATTGATTTCTAGCTATAAGACAGCAGCCTTTTTTCTTGGAGAATAAGTAGAATTTCCTGAGTAGAGTGTCTGGAAATTGTACTAAACTCCTAATATTCTATAATATTATAGTCATTAAGGTCTGACCCAAAGCAAAAATGCTTTCATTTGACCAAACAGGAAAAGGACCCAAAATATTAAAATTAAGTTTTGTAAAAAAATTTTTCCATATTTTTTTTAAGAGGTATCTGTTGTGAGGATAAAGTTAGTTCCCAATTGTAATAACATGAGAGCACTTAAGCTGTGAACAGTTCAGTTAACTTCAGCAAGAGTATTCCTCTAAGTCAGATTACTCACAAGCATTTCAGGTAATTTTTCTTTAATTTGGGTTTTACTGTGCTTTAAAGTAGTAGTTTGTCAAGGGTGAAGTAGCATTGTTATTTAAGGTTTCAGAAGTAAAAAATTAGCTGAATTTGCCCTGTTTCAGGAAGGCAGTTTGAGAACTGTTAGCAGCTGGTGTTCTGTTCCGGTTTTGAGACATTATTGAGACTGTGAAGAACAACTGGCAACCCTCTTGTGGCACTGGCTTCTCTTGTTGCTAAGCAGGGAGGTTATCTGTACCTGAAACTTTTATTTCATTTTCATGTGGCGCAAGCTGAGTGACAAGTTCTTCCAGCCACAAAAGCCCAAAACCTACAAGAGCCTTCAATTTATATTCACACATGAACAGTGTAGTTCTTGTTGTTATTTGCCTGTTTCAGAAGTTCAGTGCCAAGTTCTTCTCTTATCCCTTTCTCATAAGACGTGGAAACCTTACCTTTTATAAAAGTCACTTGTTAAAGTAATTATTGTTTCTTGTACCTTTTATGAGCACTTCCGTAATAGCAGGAGAACTTGGGATTTTGTTGTCTTTAGTCTTATGTAGCAAGTAGCTCTCTCTGTGTTGCATTTGAACCTGCCTTTTTTCAGGCTTGTCTTTTCTCTGAGCTCAGAGTACCTTTTAAGGTGACAGAATGTAGCAGGTTTTGAATTAGAGGGAAAGAAAGATCAGACGCTTGTTTCAAGGAAAGGTGTTTATAGAAACATTGCAGTGTACAAAAATACTTGATCTTTAAACTCCAGCATTCCACTTGAGACTGGATGAAGGTTTTTTTCCTTGAGCTTGGTTTGCAGAATTGTGTCTTCACACTTTTTTTTTTTTCCTTTCCTCTATTATAAGTTTAAGTTATTCCTGCTTGGCTTACAATGCATTATTCACATCAGTGGCTTGGTGGGTAGTGGCAAGATCAGCATGTGGTAGGTGTAAAGCTTCAGAGGTGTGGATATCAGTCTTGTACAACTAGAAGTAATTTTGGTAAATGCTCCCTTTGCCTTGCTGCAGTTGTCTAAAACCAGGGAGGGTGACATGCCTAGTTAACATGGGTTTCTAATTATGTTGACTAATGGAAATAAAGTTGCTTGTAACTTTACTTTTTAACTACTGTTGTTTACCATAGACTCCAATTATCTCTGCTTTATGGAAATAATACTTTTGTTTCTTTCTTTGTCCAACTTGTATGGGCAGTAATGTATTCATTGAATTGATATTATTTTTAGATATCTGATTAAAGGTTAGAATGACACAATCAGCCTGATAGGAAAATAATTTTGTGTGATTTAAGTTTTTGCTGGTAGTTAGCCTTACTCCCTACTTTGACAGTGATGACTTTATTAATGCATGTATTGGAGTAAAACTGATTGGATTACTTGATAATTCAAATAATTTCCCTTCTTTCACCTCCTGAAAAGGAAATTATAAATGAGCTGCAGCAGTGTCCTACAATGCCCTCCGAAAATCAGTCACTTACTGAATGTTCCTATTTTATTCCGTAGGTAAAAAGGAAGATGGCATTCTGCATTGTATTTATGTTTGAAGAAATCTGATAAAACTACATACGGGCATGGATTTGTGTCAATGTAATATAGATTAAGTTATATGAAAAAAAATCTGGGGGGAAAAATGCCCCTATTTATAAATAATTTCTTTGGATGTACTAAATAAAATAATGTAGAAAGAAACTAGGCTTTGTGAGTGGTGAGTTGGTGTTGACCTATCTGTAGTTTGAAAGGTGGCGAGAATAGCGTGGTTAGTATAAATGGCAATGGCCACATGGAATGGCCACGTGCACAAATGAGAGCTATGAATGAAGTGTCTGAGGCATCTGAAATGCAAATATCCACCACTTCTGCACTGACTTTTCAGCATCTTGTGCATAAATATTTTCATATGTGGATTTATAAATGTAAGCAAAAAGTATCTGAAGTATCTCTGTCTCACCATGAAGGCCAAACATTCTTCTTGGGAACAGCAGGCGACCAGAAGATCTTAGCAATGCCAATCTCCTTGGCAATGTCTGCATTTGTATTTACAAACTTTGCGGTATCTTCTTGTGCTTGGTACAGGCCCTTAATGTTAACTTTCTGCATTTGTTGCTCTTAAACCAGAACAAAGCAAATGCTGTTTCGTCATCAGACACTGGATATGAAACATAGGAAAAAAGGTGTTAAAAGTATAAGCAACGAAATAGGGAAAATGTAAAGATTTGGGCATCAATTTGTTTTATATATGGCATAATATTTGCACCTAAAATAAACCTTTTTTTTCCCCTCTCTTGATCACTCTGGATTTGTAACTTCTGTCACAATGGTGATATTTTGTATTATCTCTACTCCCCTGATTCTACACAGATCACTTCTTTAAAGTAGTTCTCATGATAATGTGCCCCAAAGTGTCCCTTCTGTCTGTATGATGTACAATCCCTGCCTGTTTCCTGGAATGCAGTCTTCTGTTCTGGCCAGATCTGCTGGAATAAGATAATGCAGGAGCCTGAAAGTTAGTTTTCTGATACCTGTTAGCTTGCATTAAAACTTTCTCTTTGGGACATTCTTTTTTGTGTAAGCTACACTTCCAGGTCTTGCCCTGCAACTACATCTAAGTAGGAAATAGAGTATTTTCACATGCATTGTGTTTGTGATGTCCTGATAGGTCTTTCCTGAAGCACCTGTAATTCACTTAGTGAACCATATTCTCCTTTGGTGCACGTGACAGGGTCCTTTAAATACGTGCCACTTCTCAAGTATAAGCAATGGTTTTTGCTCATGTGGGCCCTCTGATGTGTGTCCTTACAGAATGTTTCAAATACTTGTTTATAACTTTGCAATATGAAACCATTGGCCTTTTTTTTCTGTGTTTTTTTTTGTTTGTTTGTTTTTTTGTGGGTTTTTTTTTTTTTGTTTTTTTTTTGGTTTTGTTTTGTTTTTCATTTGTTCTGTTTTCTGCTTGCCTGACTTTCTTCATCTATCATTTTTCTTAGGAGCACCAATAAGTATAGAACTGTGAAGATGTCTGTATGTGTATGTATTTTGATCCATGGAACATATTTCAGATTTCTCTATCTGATAAAAGCATGTGTGCTGCTCAGGTGGCCTTCTCTATCTGTATTGCTGCAGTAGCTATGCTCTCGGTTCTTTATTTTACGTGGCTTAAAATGTACAGATTAATTTAGTTCCCTCCCTAAAGCCAAGTCAGTCTTTAAAAGGTGTAGCTTGCTGTCGCTAACTTCAAAGCTGATGATTTCTTCTAGATACTAGGGCATCGACATAATGTGACTTGCATGGAAACTTTCTTTTATGAGCTGTGTATCTTCGTGTGGGAGCCTGCAAGTCATTTCCCTGTTGGTTCTGTCTGTGGCTGGTTAAAGCAGCGACAGCACACGGTTCAGAAGCAACGTGCAATTCACTGACATCCTGCATATTTTTTTTCCACCTTCCTTCTCTCCCCATACAGTATCAAGTCACTGCATATTATTACTAATTTATGACCTCTTTGGGGCATAGTAGTCATTTGGTAAGATTTGCTTTGGTCTACATGGAAATTACTGGTATTTTAATCAGGAAGAGTGATACCCAGTGAGCAGTATACTAGTTATCCTTGCCTAGGTCACAGGCAATTGAATATCCTTAATATGCTTTTGATTTCTCTCATTTTAAAAGCATGAATTTGTTCCCTAGAGCAAAATACATTAGATATTTGCAATTAGTTTGCTATATACATGTGACAACTATACTCAAAATCCAGTTTGAAGGTTGCTGAACATGTCACCTGTATCGTGGTATTTTTTCTTTTAGAATAATTTTATTTAGAAGTTTCTTTTAAAATATATTAATTATTACAAAAATGTGCAAAAATATTTTGTAAATTAATATTGAGGTGGTTTTGGGATCAATATTTCACAAGCGTTTTTGAAATAGAATTATTTGAATGCATTACACATTCAGTACTTCGGTTGCTAAAAGGCATTGTCAAATGTTTTTATTAAGGCACCAGCCTCTCTAACCTATGGAGGTTGGTTGCTAAACATCCTCTATTACTATAAACATCCTCTTGACTGACTGCCAACTAAAGCCTGAAAGGAAGGAGGAAGGTAGAAACTTTTACTTGAGAGCTTGTTTTAGGGCAGTTATCCCATTATGTATGTACTTTACCAAGAAACAGATGGTTTGTGAAATGAGCCTAGCAAAAATACAGCTGCAAAAAGAAAAATCCCTTTCTGAGTCCTGCAATGTGGTATTTGTGCTGTAAATATATGCATGCTTAACAAAATATTAACAACTGTAGTTAAAGGCAAATTGCTGGAAATGCTTAGGTTGTGTTTCTCAAATGTAAGGACATATTTATAAACTTTTTTAAGTCCACAAAACTTCTGAAAAAAGTGAGTAGGCCTTAGCTGGTAATTTCTGTAAATAGTGGGTCTGGCAGCTTGCTCTTCTCCCATTTCTTCCACTTTCCTTCCAGAAATGGGCACAATTGTTGACAAATCAGTGAATGTGAATCAGAATTTGGATTGGTGGAAAATGAAATTAAAATGTAAACACAGCGCAGACATGCTGGTTGACAGTATCTAAGAGAAGAGTTCCTATAATATTCCAGAGTTGTTTTGTGTTCATTACCATATAGCCAAATTAGTCTTCCGATACACTAAGCATGTTTTCTCTTCTTGTGAACTGACTCAGAATAGGGTTTACTTTGGTTTTGCTTAGAGGGTAAGGTCCCTCCCACGAGCCTCACAGTTGTCTGGCATTTCTTCTCCATGTGTGCCACAGGGAGCAAGGGTTACAGGACTTGTGTTGATAGGTGAAATCACTAATCTGAAGGGGTTTTAGTTGTTTTAAGTTGCCTTTATTTTGAAGTAATATTTTCTTTTCGTCACATTGACATTCATTCTTTACCTTTGATGTTCATAATTACAGCTATTTGTTTTTCCTGAAATGCTTCTGTCTCTAATGGTTTTCCTGTAGTACATGCACAGATAGTTAAGATTTGATTTGCAACATCTTGACAATTATTTTTTGTAACTTGTATAACACAAAACTAAGTGATATGCTTGAGAAAGAAGAGTGAGTCCGTGAGTATGCACTGTACTGATGACAGGCTTTGGTGAAGGTAGTTTTCTTTTGGAGCCTTGTGCAGTGTTGATATTCCTTCCTTTCCTCAGCAAAGCCATGTTTGCAGTCTGCTGCCTGGTGCAGGGGTCATGAGGAGCATTCTTTTAGGTAAAAGCAAACACTTCCATCTTGGAGATGTGCACTCTGGTCATGGGTGGGTTTTCTGTTGAGGTTGGACATAGGAGAGGTTTGCACATGCTGAGTCTAGATATGAGGAAAGGAACCCTTACTTGGGAGTAAATATGAGGAAAGGAACCCTTACTTGGGATTTGTTAAACCACAAGTATTTCAAAGGCAGGAAGGTGTGAGTAATACTTATGATCAAGGTATGATTGTGTTTGAAAGTAACCTGGACTGTAAATCAAGACCCTGTTGCGTTTTAAGTAAAAAACGCGAGTGAATGGCATAACAGGAGTACCTTCTTCTCCAGAGTAAAATTTGTGTTATTACTGACAGCTTTTCTCAGGTATCTTACCAGCTATTTTGGGTGTGCAGTGTGCAACCAATCTATCTAGAAATAAAGTTTGTAAAATTCTTAAAAGGATGTAAAAATTGTGTTCATCTTAGTGGTGTATGGCCATGGTGATGGCAATCCTGTGCTGCATATGGGTTTGCTGCGTGGTGTCTTCCCTGTGCAGCAGGGTGCTGTTTTCTTAACACTTCTGCTCTACGTGGCTGTGGGGGTTGGGACCCTGGTGATGGGAAAGTCCTTTTAGGTCGTCATGTTAACCAAGTATGCGGTGCTCTCTGAAATAGTATAAAAATACATGTCTTTTCACAAGGAAATGTTTCCAAACCTAGAAAAGACCTTCCTGTTTACCAACCCAAAACTGGAACTGCTAATTATTCTGTACCCAGACACTGAAGTGAGATATGGCATGGTGGATCTCTTTATTCTGGATTCTAAACATATTTTGGTACAACATATCTGTAATGCTGTGTTCTCCAAATATTTGAAACTGGGCTGGAAATAGTTCTTGTATGTAATTGCTAGATAACCATTTCTGAGCTTTCTTAAAAATTAGTTCAGTAGTGCAGTGTTTTTAATGTTGGAAGTCAAGCAGATGAGGCTTGGCTGAGCAGGAATTGTCTTGTGGGGCTAAGGCAAAAAAAGAAAGTGTATGCCCAGTAGAAGCAAGGTCAGGTGACATGGGAGGAATATAGAGGGGCTGCTCACTACTGTAAGGAGAAAATTTGTGCAGTCAGAGCTAACTGGAGTTGAAGCTGGACAGTACCGTGGGTCACAATGAAAAGTTTTTATAAATATGTTAATAGCAAAAGGCAGTGCAGAAATAACATCAGCCTGTTACAGGATGAGGTCAGTCACCTCAGAAGCAGGGACATAGGTAAAGCAGAGATGTGTAATGCTTTCTTTGCTTCAGTCTTCAACACTGAAGATGGCCTCAGGGGATCCAGAGCTGGAGCACCATGGCTGTGTAATGATAAACTCCCAGCTGATCCTGAATTTGTGTGGGATCTGCTGCTCTAGCTGTATACCTATAAGTCTATGGGGCCTGATAGGATTCATCCAAGAATACTCAAAAGAGCTGACTGTTGGCCACCAGTCACTAGTGTGGTTCCACAGGGCTGCACTTCAGGCCCAGTTCTCTTCAACATTTTCATAAATTACTTGGATGCAGGACTCAAAGATATACTGAGTAAGTTTGCTGATGATAGTAAATTAGGGGGAGGTGTTGACTCTCTTGAAGGCAGAGGGGCCCTGCAAAAAGACCTAGATAAATCAGAGAGCTGAACAATCACCAACCACATGAAGCTTAACAAAGACAAGGGCATGATTCTGCACATTAGACAGGGCAACCCTGGTTGTATGTAGAGACTGGGGAATGAGGCACTGGTGAGCACTACCTGAGGGTCCTATTCAGTGGTAAATTGAATGTGACTGTACCCTGGCAGCCAGGAGGGCCAACTGTGTCCTGGGGTGCATTAGGCACAGCATTACCAGCCAGTCAGGAGAGATGACTGTCCCGCTCTGCTCTGCAGGTGCTGATCTCTCTGGTGGCCAGTGACAGGATCCAAGGGAATCCTTGTGAGGAAGCTGTGTCGGGGAAATTTAGGTTAGGTATCATAAATTGAATGTGACTGTACCCTGGCAGCCAGGAGGGCCAACTGTGTCCTGGGGTGCATTAGGCACAGCATTACCAGCCAGTCAGGAGAGATGACTGTCCCGCTCTGCTCTGCAGGTGCTGATCTCTCTGGTGGCCAGTGACAGGATCCAAGGGAATCCTTGTGAGGAAGCTGTGTCGGGGAAATTTAGGTTAGGTATCATGAAAAGGTTCTTCCCCCAGAGTTGAGCACTGCACTGGAACAGGCTCCCTGGGGAAGTGGTCACAGCACCAAGCCTGACAGAGTTCAAGAGGTGTTTGGACAATGCTTTCAGATTCGTTGTGTGATTCTTGGCGCTGCCCTGTGCAAGGTTGGGAGTTGGACTTTAATGGTCCTTGTGGATCCCTTCTAACTCAGGATATTGTATGCTTCTGTGATACCTATGAATGATGATGTTGCTTGCCACAGGTCAGGAGAAGGTCTGTTAACAGAGCGTGCCAGTCTGGGCTTATTTGATTTGTCTCCCATCTGTGGCATATCAGGGCTGCAGAAGCTCATCTTCAATTCCCCTTACATCAATCATCTGCTGTGTTTTCTTCAAATACTTCTGCTGAATCTCTTGGAATATGAGTCAAAAGTGCATCTGAACCTGACGTTGGAATGTATTAGCAGATTTTGGGCTTGCTTGTACCTGAAAAAATTGGGATTTTTTCAGCTAAAGTTCAGGTGTTTCTTTTTTTCCCCTCAAAGCGATGAAGAGTCTGGGCCAACTAATAAAGCCAATGGGATGAGACTTTTCATTCGGCTGTCTCAGAGCTCAGCCCTCTCTTGGCAATTGCTAGTAGTATTGGACAGGATCAGTATTTTCCTAGCAAAATGAAGAATTTTTCTTTTGGAACTTTTGGAAGATCAGATTGTGGGGATGCAGCCATGCCAGCCTGGCATGACCCCATGTAGTCCCTGGAAGAGGGCTCATTGTGCTTTTGTTGACCCCCAACATAGCTGTTTCTTCCTTCCTCCTCTACTTACAGATGTGTGCAGCTGTAGGGTGGACTGAAGTGAGGGAGCAATCCTGCAGAAGGCCAACACTTGAGAAGAAGGGGGAAGAGAGCTTCTCCTCTCCCCCACAGCCGCAAGTACATGGGTTCAGCTGGCCCTGTATGGCCACTTATGGTATGTCTGGGTGTTTTTATAAACAGGATTTGTTGAAGCTGTGCTTGTGTCCCATGTTCTTGCTCTAGATGGTTTGAATTCCATGAGATGCATTACTAATGTTTTCTTTCCCATGCTTTTTCTAATCCCATCAGAAGCTAACCATTGAACATTCGTAGTAATGCCACTGTAATATTGTTAAGATTGGATAAAACTGATGTAAGACCTGCTGTAGGCTTTTTGTAGACACTGTCAGTGGCAATGTATAATAACCCTATAGATTTTCATAATGGGTCTCTTAATGTATAGGGAAAAAGAAAGAGTGCTGTTAGGTAATTCAAATGGCCATGATGCAGCTGAGATGGTCTTGTCAGTATTTTCCTATTTGTGAAACAATTTAAAGCTTTGTCTGTGTGTTCTCTTGAAATTGGAGAAATTTTGAGTAAAGCTTGTGGGGTTTTACTTTAGGCATGCAGGCAAGTTGGTTTTAGATAGGAATGCTGTAGACAGTATCTCTGGAATGATGAGTAGTCATCAGGTTTGTTTTTATTTAATGTGAGAGAATAACTGTTGGTTTGGGGTGGGTTTTTTTTTGCTAAAGACCCATTCCCGTATCTGCATATTCAAAGGAATGACATGTCATGTGGAGTCCATAACTTCTACCTAAGAGCATTGATATCTAACTGTCCTGTTAGTATAGCTCCCTGAGTTGTGCAGCTTTTGAGTTGTGAGATAGGAACGGACAAATATTTTAATGAAAAACTAGAGAACAATGTGTTAGGTTTTTTTCCTCTCAAGATTTATAGCCACTATTTTCACATTCAACTGGTGGAATACAAACCTTTGCTGGCATGTAAATTTGAATGAAGTACTGGAACAGACTTTTCTGAAGGCTTAGAAGAGTATTCATGTTCTGCAGGGAAGCAGGTGAAGAATTGATATGTTCTTGTGGATTCTTGATTGCGGTGGACAAGGACTCAAATGGACTAGAGCAGAATATACTATTTGGATTGTGAAATGACTTATAAAGAAATGTTCCTTTTCAATATGTGTGGGTTTTACGCTTCTGCTACTTATTCTCCTTTTACATTTGTAGTGTTTAGCCTGGCATAAGATTAGAGAGTTTTTCCTCTTTAATGGAAATCTCTGGCATACAGAGTGTCTTTGATAAAGAAACGGATGTGGATAGTGGATGCTTCTGGGTGGTGGGTGAGTCGAGTGCTTATGCTGTGGCTGAGCTGAGCTACTGAAAACAACGTGACTGTCTTCTGGAGGAGTGCTACTGCTGGTGGAGGTGTTCACACCTCCTCTGTGTTCTGTGGCTTGGAACAAAACACAGACAGTCTCACTAATTTCCAGTGTTGTGCTCTCCACACACCCTTTTTAGCTTTGTGTTCTTTAACTTGTGTAGCTTCTGCAGCTTCTGCAATTACTGGTCTATTCCATTGGCCTGGTGCTGCACTTCTGCAGTTTATAGCATTGGAGAACCCTTCCTTAAGGTGTATCTCTTTGTAAAGTAAAAGTAAATTCAGTTTTCTACATCTAAATAAAGAAAAAATCCCCAGCAAAACCTACGTTGTCGTTATATTAGTCACTCTTTTCTGCTGTTTATTTGTAAGTTATGTTTTTCCCCAGCACTAATGAACACTTACCGAAGTGTAGAATCTCAGTTTGTGGCAATGTGGACATGCTTCATGTACGTCATTAAGAATGGATAACCTTGCTGTTCTGTTTCTTCATAATCTAATTTCCCATATTAACAGTTTTCTTATTTCAGTTTCTTTCCTAGAATTGCAGTTTGTTTAGAATCAAGGGTGTCTAGTATTTTTGGCATTCATCTTAAAATCAGGAGTTGTTCAGCAGTGTGTGTTTCTCTTTATCCAAAGGTTTTAGTTGCAAGGTGTTTTAACTGTCGTGTTTGTAGATAAACAAATGTGGTATTTTAGGCTCCTTCTCCTGTCCTTCCCCTGTGCAAAAGAGTCCTCAGATGTACTCCATCTCCTAACTTGGGTTTAATCTTCTCTTGTGTAACTACTCATCTAGCACCAGGCCATGGTACTTTTAAAGGTGATGTATTTAGTGTCAGTCAGTGTCAATGTAATACATTGATGTGGGCTGGGTAATTTTTCTGGCCTTGAGTTGAACAGTTGAAGCTGGGAATGGACTTTCATGGATCCATAGTCATTAGCTGTATTAACAGTTTCTGAATTCATGAGGTACTTTTTTCTTTTGGTTTGGGTTTATTAAAGATATGTTCAGAGTGTTCTGCAATTCTCTTCCCTTTCTTTCCCTGGATAAATTAGCACTGTGTTCTCAGAATGTAACATCTATTTTTATTAATGAAACTGCAGCAACTTTGAAATGGACAAGAATAGAGGCTGATTCCAAAGCTTGTCTGTTCAGATAAAAATCTGGCACTGAAGAGTCTGCTGCTGTTCATGGCTGGACATGTAGTTTGAGACAAATTATATTAGTACTGAATTTTCATTTTTTTGTCTGTAATTTTGCAATATTCTGTGGCTGGTTCTACTGCAACTCAAGTATTTTCTTATTTGAAACTGAATATAAAATCTAATTTGCTTTTCCTTCACCCTCTCTCTTCTGGTATATATCAAATTACCCTCTTTTCCCATCCAAGCCCTTCATGGAAATTAATAGTTCTGAACCCTCTGTGAGGTAAATATTGTTTTCATTAATGGGAAAATTGCAAAAGAGACAAGTAAAATTGCTTGTTTGAATTATGCAGAGCTCTAGACATTTGGTCAAATTGCTAGACTGCCTGTTTTAAATAAATTCTTCGCAAAACTTTTTTTATGTAAGCTGTAATAATATTGATACTGTCTAAGCAGACAGAAAAATACTTTTTTGTTTCTGGAAGCATTGTGTGACCAAGAGGACAACTGTGAAATACTGTTTATAGAACAGTATACATTGAAATGTGGATAAATGAGCTGTCTACTGAGAAGAGTTCAAAACAAGTTGCAATTTTCCTGGGGAAATAGGCAGAGAATCCTTTTAAATTTAATCTTAACCTGAGAAAGAGCATGAAGGTCCTTGAATCGGCAGAGAAACCTCCACTCTAATGGAAATTACCAGGTCTGGCAAGTGAATCAAATGGGGATGGGGATAAAAGGTGCTTGTGTAAAATAACAGATTATCAGTTCCTGTGAAATGCAGGTGTGAAAGAGGCTTCTCTGCTGAAAATGGAAACCTTGGGTGTGTCAGGAGAGAATATCTTGAATTACTTTTGGCTCTTTCAGTAGGATGGAAATAGAGTTCTGCTTTATCTCAAAGGCAGTGTAGATGATTTTTTTTTTGTTTGGTTGGTTTGGGTTTTTGTTTTTTTGGTTTTGTTTTTTTAATATGCAGTTAACCAGAATCTACTTTTGGATGTTCCTGGATTAAACACCTTTTTTGTGGTAAAGAGTAGAGTAGTGGAGCTTCTGCAGTATGCCAATATATTGTGAAAAACGGGGAAATGTGATTTCACATGTGGTTTGGTGACAGATATTAACATGCCACTGGGAACCCTCTGGTTGACAGGTATGTATGGATGCTGCTTTTGCTTTGTTTGCTGTTAGGCAGTTCTGTGCCTCCTTGTTTTGGGTACCTAATTTGTCTAGCTAATGTGTTCTTGCTTCAATTATGTGTCTTACAAGTTTATCGAAGTGCTGATAATTAGCCTTCATATAAAGAGAAGTTATTATGGTCCTTAGTCATGGGTGCTAAAAGTTGGAAGACTAACATGTCTGACTTTGACTTGGCTGCTGGATGACCCTGGCAACTTTTCTTTCTCGTGCCTTGATTTCCCTTTCTTTGTATTTGATTTAATGATATTTACCTTACCTTCATAGCACTTTGAATTCTTATCAGTCTATGAAAACATCCCAACAGCAGCATATTCTCTATGGTGCTTCCTCTGTTTTCATTGACAAACATCTTTGAAATTCCGAGTACAGAAGTCAGTCAAGACACCAGCTTAGTCTTTCTTTTAACAGCAGTCAAATGGATTGAAATTACATGGGAGAAGGGGTAGGGGGGCAGAATGAAATAGCAGTGAGCTTTTGAATTGTGAATGTGCAAATTCTCTGCTGGATTTACCCTTTTTACTTGTCTCTTCAGTATTTTTTGCCACAGACAGATTATTAGTTCTTTGGCAACAGTAGCTCCTTCTACAGTGTAAAATCCTGTCCTCTCATAGATTAGCTGTGACAGCTAGGCTGAACTACTTGTATGAAGAGAAACCTAACTTTTAAAGAAGAAATATTATACAGCATAAAGGATGAGTCATTACTTCATGTAAGAGGGGAAAAAAGTGTGCTTTCTTTGCATTTGTTGTTCGTTTCCTTCATTTCAGACATATTTGCATTCTGTAGTTTAAAGTGCTTACTGTTGTAAGGAATAACTCCAAAGTTCACATTTCATGGTTGTGCTCTGTGAAGTCCTTGATGTTCCACTTCGGTTAGTTCAAGTCTGGACAAAATAATTAGTTGATAGATGAGGAGCTCTTTGAATGCAGCAGCATCCTCTTCATATAGGTATTTTCCTTGTACAGTGTGCAATAACATTAGAAGTAAACATAAAGCCATTGGTGTGCTATTCCAGTCACATACTGTGTGGCTACAAAACCTGGCCTCAGCGTGGAATGTGTAAGCCATGGTGGTTGTGAATTACCAGGAAAATTAATGACTTGATGCGCTAAAATGATGTTGTGAACATCAGAAAAAGCCTTTTCAGGTTAAATGAATTTAAAACAATTTTTGTTCCATTACCAGTTTTGAGAAAAATGTTAAGAAGTGCAGTAACTGAGTGCTGATGACAGGGCAGCAGAGTAGTTAATGAATTAAATGCAATGTTACTAATTTTGACTGATACTGTGTAATTATGATGTCAAAGGTACTTGAATTTGCATCAGGCAGTAAATCTGCATCCGACTTCCAGTTTACCGTTGATGAGAGGGAAAACACATAAAATAGGAAAACACAGACACTCCCCCAACCTGAGCTGAATCTCCTTCATTCAAAGTTGGAAGTATAATTCAGTTTCACATCTCTTTTTCTATAGTGCTATTTTACAAAAGGGTAAAGAAGGTAAAAAGGTTTCACTAGTTCAGCTTACTTCCTTATTAGTAGCATATCTCTGAGAACTTCCTGAAGGGTCTTAGTGTCTGAAAAGCAAAAGGTAAATGTTCTCTCTGAATTTTGATGTCTGCAGCAGCAGAGTATGCTGTAACAGCCATCTGTACACTTCTAGCTTCTTTTCTTGTCTAATAGCCTTAGTCTGACTGGAGCCTGAAGGTAAAAGACAGCCTTCCAAAGTACCTTGAGCTGTTCTAGTCTTAATAAGAAGAAATAAAACTTAATTTTACCTAAAAGCGAAATTCATGGAGAATACAAGAGATCCGATTATTCTGGTGGTGACTCTTGAAGCAAATGTTCTTTAGCTTGACAAGCCAAGCATGAAAGGATATGCTTTATTAGGATGCAAATTCTATGTGTGATTCATTTATTGTGTAATATTTTCATGTATTTTTTGTTTATTAGAGTTATATGTTCATTAGTATGTGGAGAGGTTTTATTAATGTGTCAGAAATGATATTTCACTGTTCACCAAGGTGAAAGCCAGGGTGGCTATGATTTCGAAGTTTAATTGGAGTCTATATGCCTTATTTAATTATAAACAACTCCACTTTTCCTAGAATAAGCAATTTCAATTCTTACTGCTTTTTATAGACCTTTATTTTTTTGTACTTGTTTCTACATTGACTTACTTCTCATTTCTATCTCATTCACCATTTCATATTCATTGTTTCATGTCCTCCTTTTTCAGGAGGTTCTGTTGCTGAGGAGTTTTATAGCTCCATTTGATGCTTCATCCCTCCCTGCCTTTTTGACCCAGAAAAATTTGTGCCTCAGTAAGTTTCAGGAGAAACTGTCTTGCATTTTATGAATAATTTTAAGAATTTAGCTGTGACTTCTGAGTGTGCTGCTTTTGCTTGCCATACAGGCTTGAGCAAATCAGCTGGATTGATGCTTTTCAAAATCCTGTCTTGCCTATGCTTCTGATGTGTACCAATAACAATTAGTGCTTAACACTCATATCATTGGAAAGTCATATAAAAATAGAGTTTACCTTGTAGCAATGTTATTTATGAGTTTTTGTCATTCAGCATCTTTAGTGACAACACATATTTGGCTGGAGATGAAACTTGGGGCCCTGTGAAAGCTTTGGTTGGAGGTGGCCTTTCAGGAGTACTGCTCTGTAGGCTGTTCTCTGTTGTGGCAGTGTTCTGTGGGTGCAGGAATTCAGTCATCTGCTAGGCACAGGGCTTTGAAATTACCAGCCTGACCACTCAAGGAAATTAGGTGCTGAAGTCCTATCTCCTTGTGACTGGTGTTTTGCAAAACAGGCTGCAGGCTGGTGTCCAATGCCATGGAGCAGCAGCGTCTTTTACCTGCAGTGAATCATCTCATGTTTACTGAAGTTCACTGGTTAAACTTGTCCTGGCTGTCTTCATCCCCTGGTAGTAATTGCATTAATGATAGGCTAATGCATGCATGTCAAAAAGACTTTTGTTTTTATTGTGAAGGGAAAGACAGACCTATTAAAAATATTTTTCATAGGTTTATGATGGCACGAGAACACTTCATTTAGAAATTATAGTTTGTTGTATAGGTAGTGCCGTCCGAAAGACAACTGAGAAGGGAGTTTTCCACTGATGCTTGTTCCTTCTTTCTTTGAAAATCAGGGCTGGTTAACAGGACATCCTGAAAGGGCTGCTCACTTAGGAGATGAAGAGATTGAAGGCTATGTAGGGTAGGGAGAAAAATGCATATTTTTTTGGTGTCTATGAGAAAGAAAGAAAGAAACATCTGAAATTCTTCTTGTTATTGTTTCATCAGTTTTGAATACTGTCAGATTCCACTGACAATAAATGCTGGTTATTCTTAGTGTTTTTAGACAGCACTCTTTGCCCTTATTTTTTGAAAAGGCTTTGTCTACAATTTCAGTACTTCCTAATGTTATTAATTATATAGGGCTTCTAAAGCTTTGAACTGCTGTTCTGCAGGTGACTTGCTGTTTCACGAGAACAGCTTCTGCAGGTTGTGTCAGAGAAGTGGGGGAAGTGAAGCATTCCTTGGGTAGGTGGCAGATTCTGAGATCAGAGGGATGAATCTGCAAGGATTTCTCATCTTGCTTGTAGTGCTGCATATTGACATCTGGAACATAGCAAACAATCCTTGAATTGTCTTCAAGTAACACATTTTGGTCCTTTCAAGGGTGATGTAAGAAAATAGCCTTTTTCAGTAGAACCAACTTCTTGCTTCCCTCCCCCCTTACATACGCCTACACCAATGTTTTTTCAGCTCCACAAGTGTGTGTTTTCTCACTCTCTCTGCTGTGTAGGCGGCCTTCCCAATCACAATTGAGCTTCACAGGCAATCTTTTACCAAAAAACCCAACAAAACTCGTCTTTACACAGCAGGTCTGTAATTTAACACCAAAGAAAATGCAGAGTTCTGAGTTAGAATTATGATGCATCTTAGTAATGCTTGAATAGGTGAAGAATTTAATCCTAAAAAAAAAAAAGGAAAATTCCTTGACCAGAAGACCACCACCTGTAGAAATGATTTACCTGCTGCTCAAATGATTTGCCAAAATGTCAGTAACAATCACAAACAAATAGACTTTAAATCTTATACTTGCTTCATTAGACTAAGTTATAATTGAGTTTTTCTACCTTAGAATTAAAATGTGATACTAAATGAAAAAGACAAACTCAGTTTGTTGGGAATATAAAAGTGAAAATGCAGTGCTTTCTGGAATGTTACCTTATTTTAAACATGAGATCTCTCTACCTCTTGGAAACTGCTTTTGTTGCACTGGATGATTATTTTTTTGTGTACTGCAGTTCTTTTGATGATGCTTCTCATTTTCCAAGGACTTAATTTCACACTGTTTTGTAAATAAGCCTAAACTTTATTTGCAATAAAAAACCCTTCAGCAGTATTTTTAATTGCTTAAAAAAAGATAGCAATAATTACTTTCTTGAGCTGTGTTGATAATGCTATCTGGCATTTCTTAAATAATTTTGGTTGATGCTAATGTTCTTGCCACGAGGTATTGAAAATTTATTCAATTCAGTCAAGAGCTAGTGTTGTGAGTGTAGCAATGGGTGACTTAAAACAATTTGCCTATGAACCTATCAAATTCCAACAACAACTATTACAAGTAGCACTTGTACCATGGTTTTGTGTGCAGTTTATGCTGCTGTTGCTGCTGAAAGGAACATCCTTGTCTGCTTATCCTAGGTCGTACCTTTTCTGCCTCATACCCAGCGTAAGTGCTCGTGTAGCTGTGCAATGAACTGGATGGGGGAAAACCAGGTTGGAGAACTTGATCTAGGTCGTCGTCTTTAGTCTCCTTATTTAGAGTTTGATTTTCATCTCTCTCTTTGAGATGATTCACTGTACATCTTCTCTAACACGTGAGCTTGGTGGGAGTAGAGGAGGACAAAAATTCATTGGCGGTATGTGCTCTGCCTCCAGCTTGTGCCTCTGCAGAGTTCTCGGGACTGCAGCATAAATCTCCATGGTTACATCTGTTTGCCCGGTCTAATTTTAGAGGAATCCTATCATCTAGAGATGCAAGGCTTCAGTAGCAATAGATAGAGGTCAGATGTTAAGGCTAATGCTGAAACAATACAGATTCTATTGCAGGACCTGGTAAATAGGAAACCCCAGCTTTGAAACTTTTTTTTCTTGCTCATCTTGGAGACTTCTTAAGTACTTTAGCTGGTGACTCAAAGACTCCTGCCCTCCCTTGTGTTTGACATGTGTGATTGGCTTTGTGTTGAGCACTAAGGAAAAAAAGGTGGGCCACAGCACTGCTAAATTCCCCGTTCCTTCAGGTGTAGCCAAATGTGAGTTTAAACTCCAAATGCCTGGCAGAATAGCTTGATTCAGAGAAGGGGTGATAAAAGAAAGGTTGGGATGGTTATAGTGAGAAACTTCCCATGTAGGCTCTCTCAGAGGTACTTAATAGAGTCACAGTTTTATAATAGCACAATTTTCAGAATATCCTTTACCTTTTGAAAAATATTTCATTTTTTCATTTTCCATTCAAATTTTGTTCATGCCTATGGTCTTTCTGCTTCTAGGTTTCACTGAACTATGATTCACCAGAAGTTGATTGTGAAATCCACCTGGAGTTTTTGCTAAAGCTGCATGTGCCTGCCTTCTCAGGAATTTTGATAGGTAAGAGTACATGTAATATCTGACAGTCACCTCTTGGAGTACTTTCTAGTTGCCATAAAATCAGTGTAGGCTTTGTGACTGCTGGTACATACAGTGCTTCATACAATGCATAAGGGGTGGTCTCCAGCAGGATGGTTTACCCCAGTAGTCTGACTGCTGCCAAGTGCCAGACTGTATCCCGGTCTGTCGCTGAATGCATCCTCTATACGTGAGAGCTTTTTTTCAGGAGAGAGATGCAAGGGGACTAGATGGCTATTCCCTCCCCCCTCTCTGCTAGGTATGTGTAGAAGCGTTTGTAAAAGCAGGTTGGACTCTGTTCAGACTGTGACAGAATGCCTGCTTTTGTCACGTTTTCTAAAACACAGTAGTTCTTGTAGGTGGTTTCTTTTAATCTACTTGTGAAACTAAACTCATGTTGTAAGGAAGAAAGGGATGATTATTCTGAATGTGCCTGGTTCTTTAAAAAGACTGTCTTTTAGTATACGATCTGTCCTTTTGCAGAGAAATGTAATATAATCTTAGGGAGCTTGTGAACAGAAAAAAGGATGCTGCAAGTGTGAGATGTTGCAGTTCTGCCCATGCAGCCTAGCCCTCTGCCGTGGATCAAATGCAAGTCTTTTACAGGTGTGTAATGACCTTATTCAAGAAGGCATATGAAGAAGGTTGGAAAATTGCAGTGTGTGCTTTTTGGGGGGAAGGGAGTAGGAGGGATGAGGAGCAGTGGTGTTGGTTTTGCAAAGATGGGCAGGGTTGGATTTGTTTTCAGATGGATCAGCTTCCTGAATTAACTCAACATATGCAAGCAGTCCTGCTGCCTGAAGGGAGGTGACCAGAATACTTGCTAGGGACCAGACCACAGGGAGAACAGCATTAAGGATCTCAGCTTAGAACAATTTAAGCAGATTTGCAACCAGGCAGTAAAAACACAACCCCTTCCACTGAACAGGTTTTAATCTGTTTATGAACAAATGCTGAAAGCTCTTGGTGTAGGATATGCAAAGGAAGTCCAGTCTGGAAGTGTCAATGTAATAAACATTGCTGCCAAATTAAAAAGCCTCCCTTGTAACAACGGGTCTGTGGGATGTCTAAAGAAACAAATAGGTTTCTTATTTGAGAGAATCTGCCCTGTAATTGTTGTTGCAGTTACTTTGGAGGATGTTATTGTATCAGAAGTGTCAGTTTAAAACTGTTCTGAAATACTGTCGGCAGACTGCATTGTTTTGGCAGAGGCCAAACCTCTGAGGTTTGACTTAATGTAACAACAAAACCTTTCCTTCAGAGGACATGTGTATTGAAACAAATATGTTTGTTTGCAGATCTAGCAGAGCCCTTGGAAAAGGCTGTTTTAATTATTTTGTTTTTCCCCTTGAATCATCTTAACTTTCCATTTGGCACCATCTTGAGTTGATTTTTACACAGAATCTTTATCGTGGTTTCCTTTTATATGCAGTTCTCAAAGTTACAGAGGAGGAAATAGTGTCCATCTCTTTCCAACCACACCATACAAAAGTTTGGGGTTTTTTTTGTCATTGATGTTTGTGGTTCCAAGAAACTGTTTAGGATCACAGTGATTCTAAACACTCTGTAGTGGGGCATAGACAGTGAAAAAGGCTGCCTTGAGTGATGAAGTAAAAGCAGTCTCTTAGCTATTTAACTTACTAGTGGAAAATATGTGAACAGTTTTTCCCCCTACTACTATGTTTGGATTCCACAGTTGAGGGTTTTTGTCATGTACTTTCCATTAAGAATGTCTGAGTAATTAAACTTCATTTTGCCAGTGATTGTGTCACCATGTTATACCTCTGAAATAGTTCCTATAGATGGTAAGTTCCTTTTTATTATACACATACAATTTTTGTTCACTAGTGGAAACTGTTTCTCAGTGGAATTTTTTAAATTGTTAAATTTCAGCCCATAGCAAATCTATTTGTACATAGTTGTATTTAAAACATGATTTGTTTCACTACTTACAGTTCTAGTTGTTATGTGTGCTAAGGCTCACACAAGGCTATAGGTCCAGTCTTGTTTACTCTAATTCAGGAACAGGTTTTACAATTGGGAGTTAAGCACATCCATGTTAACCGGTAGCTTTTTTTAGGAATAGTATCATAAATCATAGAATCAACCAGGTTGGAAGAGACCTGGTTACATCTGTTTGCCCGGTCATCAAGTCCAACCCTACGGTTGTTACTAGACCATGGCACTAAGTGCCACATCCAGTCTCATCTTGAAAACTTCCAGGGATGGTGAATCCACCATCTCCCTGGGCAGCTCATTCCAATGCCTGACTACTCTTTCCACAAAAAAATCTCTTCCTAATATCCAACCTAAACCTCCTCTGGCAGAGCTTGAGTCTGTGCCTTCTTGTCCTACTGCTGGTTGCCTGGGAGAAGAGACCAACCCCCACCTGACTACAACCTCCATTCAAGGAGTTGTAGAGGGTGATAAGGTCTCCCCTGAGCCTCCTCTTCTCCAGGCTAAACACCCCCAGCTCCCTCAGCCTCTCCTCATAGCACTTGTGCTCGAGTCCCTTCACCAGCCTCGTTGCTGTTCTCTGGACCCTCAATATCCTTTCTGACCTGAGGGACCCAGAACTGCACACAGTACTCAAGGTGTGGCCTCACCAGTGCCGAGTAGAGGGGCAGAATCACCTCCCTGGTCCTGTTGACCACACTGTTCCTGATCCAGGCCAAGATGCCATTGGCCTTCTTGGCCACCTGAGCACACAGCTGGCTCATGTTCATGCACATACCTGTTATGCCTGCTCCTATGAGTGAAAGGGAATAGGTGTACTGGATGCATGTATGTACCCAAGTTAGTGATTGCCTTGCATAATGTTTTTGTCCTGTGGTGTTGCAATGCTAGCTACAGTAATTATCTTTAAATGGGAAAGAAATAGAAAATGCTTAGTCTATTTTTACCTTCTTTTATGCTTAAAAACTGTGTGGTGAATTACCAGAAGCTGGCATGTGATAGTTGGGAGATCAGATAATGTACTCTAGAACTGGAGAATTGCAAGAAAACCCTTCAGCAAAACTGACTAACATTCTTAATAGCAAAATTTGTCCATTATAATAGGAAATGGGTCTTCATGATATGTCTCACCTTCATTTAATTTTTTATGAGACTGAAAGAGTTGCATATTCAGAAACTAAGTGTATATGAGTGAATGAAAGAGAAAAGCCTGGATCTCATTAATTTTTGGCTACCCATAAGCTGGTGAGGGTTTTATGCTTTGATTGCTGTTTTCTTAGTAGAAAATGACTGCAGATTTAGTGGTATGGATTATAATGATCCACACTCTTTTCTGGTACAGGCACCTGTTGATGAGGCCGGCCAAGAATGAGGGTATATATACTACGTCTGCAAACTTCCTGATTTTGGATTGGTTAGGCACACCCAAGTTAGCTTTAATCTAGCTAGCCTGGATTTAAAATGATTGCAAGGATTTAACAGCATGGATTTTAGCATAGCTTTTTTGAGGCTGACTAGGAGTCTGGGTGCTTAATCACTGCAATCCTGTGCCCTGGAAATTGAGTGGGTTTTGTAAAACTGAGTTCTGTAGCTTGCATAAATGTGGGAGCTGTTGGTGGATTAAATACATGTGTTATTCTGTGTATGAATTTTTCCTAGCTTTACTTTTAAAATGTAGAATATACTTTAATTTAGAACTAGTAACTATTTGCTTTCTACTGTGTATGATTACAAATGTATACTGATTAACAAGATGTTTTCTGGAGTTGATTCTGCAATATTAACATTTTGTGGGACTGACTGGTGTAGAATAAGCCTTTTGTTTTTTCTACATCACTCAGCTTGCACATTGCTAGGGTACATTGTGCTGTGCTTCTTAAGCTTCAAGAGCAACACATTTTTGCAGTTAAAATATTTTCTTTGTTGCAGGTTAGTAATAAGAATAGGCAGTTAAATCTGAGACATTCAAGTGAAGTGGAATCAGTGAAGCAGAAAACCCCCTGTGAGTTCATGGACCGCATAAAAAAAGAAAGAGCCCTAAACCCCAACAAACCAAAGCAAACCCACAAAGCATACAGTCCCTCTCCCTCTGCCCTCACCCCCAAAACACCCAAACAAGCAAAAACCACCAATGAGCAAACCCTTGACAGAAGGGACAATACAGTAGCAAAATTAGGACTCTAACTATTATTTCTCTGCTTTGTTTTTTCCCCCTGTAGAGGGCAAAATACTTGGTAAAACGTTTTGGGAACATATGCAACTGCTGCTACTGCAGCTGCACTGACCATTATAATGATTTCCCAAATTCATGCTTCAGAACAGATACTCCAGCTTGAAAGGCAGCATTTCTTTAGAAAGCTTCAATGAAAATGTTTCTGAGAATTCAAAGATGAGCAATTCTTACATGATTCTGTCTAAAAGCAAAATATGTCTTGTTTCTAGCTTGAATTTTAGGTGTAGTTTCCAGTCACTGGTGGTTCTTGTGTAACTGCTTGATGAGAGGTCAAATTCCTTTCTTTTCTTGGTCTCTCTCTTCTTACAGGCATTTTATTTTTTTCATCCAGTTTTTCCTGAGCTGTAAAATCAAGAACTAATAGCAGGCATTTTTTGTGCCAGACAAAGGAAAATAGCTGCTTAGCTTTCTTATTTTATATTCTTGCTTGTTTAAATATTAGTGGCTTGCATAACATTAGGCACAACTACATGTGAGTTTTCTATTGTGTACACAGATTCAAGGAAGCTGACTTAAATTGGAGTGATGCACAGAGCTGTCACCTGTGGAGATCAGAATTCACACTTGCTGCTTGAGATCAGAGAAGATCACCTTGCTTTTCAGTCTAATTGTATTCACTGCGTATGCATAATTCAAACCCACAACTTTAACTCTGCTCCATATGATGAAAGATAAAGATCAGTGCCTACCAGACAGTGTGATGCTAGCTTTACAGATCCCATCAGCATCATGTTTTTTAATGTATATTACATAGCATACATGTCTATACACCTCATAATGTGAATGATGTTGTGTAGTTTTTGCATTATCATAGAACACCAGATTGTAAGGGACCTCAGGGTTCATCAGGTCCAACCTCTCTTGGCAAAAGCATATCTAGACAAGATGGCCCAACACCCTGTCCAGCCAAATCTGAACTGTCTAACATTGGGAAATACAGTACTTCCCTGGGGAGATTATTCCAATGGCTGGTTGTTCTCATGGTGAAAAATTTCCTTCATGTCCAATTGGTATCTTCCCAAGAGTAATTTGTACCCGTTATGCTTTCTCTTTTACATGTGACTCCTTGTAAAAAAGGGCAGTCTCAGTCATCTTTGTAGCATTAGTAGTAATGCAATTAATAAATACTGCTTCCTATTAATGTGTTAGGTTTTCTAGCATGTTCATCTCTTTACTCTCTTCCCTTGTATGTGTCTCTAGATGAATTTGCCATCAGACACTAGTTCATTCCATCAGTTCTGTATGTGAAGACTTGGTACTAATATACAGTTCTTCAGTACCTCGAAGCTACACTATTTATTATATTGACCCTGAAGACCCATAGTACTTCACTTCGCAATTGAAAAATCAACTTTGGCTTTATGTATGGCATTTTTACAAAAGCTTAATGTGTTTGAGCTGCAGCCTCTCCCGTACCTGTTCATCTCCAATAGAAAGTGAAAGAGGGAGAAGCAGCTTGTCATTAAATCTCATCAAGTTACTTTTTTGCATCTATGTATATTAGAAAATATAGAAGAGGAGTTTTTCTTATAAACTGGCAAGTCCAGGATGGCAAAATCTTTTAAGGTTGAGGAATTGCTTGGGTAGAATTAAATTGGGATGTGTTATGATGGAGTTTTTGGGTTTATTGCTATTGGGTATTTTGTGTGTGTGCAAATTTTCTGAGGTCATATGGGGATGGATGGTCCCCTCCTTGATCCACATCAGTGTCCTGTTGTTTGTGAGGCTGAGTGTCTGGATATGTCACTGGGGCTAGGCTGCACCTAGAGCATTATGGCCTGGCCAGCCTTTATTTCTGCCACTCCATATGCATGCAAAATAAAAGTAGGAAAGCCACTTCCTCATCTAGTTCTTGGATGCTGGAGAAGGTGCTTTTTTTTTTTTTTTTTTTTTTTAATTTAACCAGCCATGTCGGTATTGGTGCAGCATGGCTCTTAAAGACCTTCATTTCTTTGTGTGACAGTGATACCTTAAGAGAACAGCCATTGCTGTTCTTGCTTCCTCTTGCTGCTGTTCTCTTGGTAATGTGTTAAACCTGTAGCCCAGAGGTGCAGTAAGTGTATATAGTGTGTGTGGTAGTGTAGATAAAATTTTTCAGGATATGAGGAGGCACTGAACAATGCATGTTTAAACTTCTAGTTAAGTTTAATAGAATTTGTTTTCTTTGTGCTCTTTCTTATTTTCTTACTCTGCTCTTTTTTCCTTTATTTTCTCTACTATTCAGCAGTTATCTTCTTCAACATAGCTTTCTCTTTTTATTCCTCCTTTTCTCCCTTCTAATACCGGTGTTAGAGCTCTTTGCAGAGGAGAAAGGTTGAACTTGAGAACCAGTGCACCCTTCTTTGTTCTGAGAAGGATGAATGCTGCTTTAGCCTCTCTTCTCTGAAAACAAGTTGCTGTTGGGAGGGGGTTGTGTGGAACGAGGATGTGCTGCAAAATGACTGTGGGATGAACACCTTCCTGTCTGGGATTAATTTAGAATCAGAAGCTTATAGCATTCTTTAAACATTTACATACTCAGCTGTGAGGGACTGTAGGGGGACTGATGTGTGTTCCTTGCAAATTTTTGCTCATTGTGCCTCTCCTTGACTATAAAAGGGAACGGGGTAGATTTGGTCAGTCTGAAAACTTGAGATAGAAGAGCAGGTGAATGCAGTGGGTATTTAATATTCTTGCTGTGGAATTAAATTGTGAGCTCTTGGATTATTCTGCAAAGCAGTTGTCATTTCTTCATTTGTAAACACTGATCTGGGGGTTTTAGCTTTTCTTTTATTGCAAGGGCTTGGATGTAGAAATTTATGTTGAGGCTCACAGCCATCTTGATAGACACTTGAAAGGTATTCAGAAGAGCTGGTTAAATATTTGGGCAAGTTGGATACATTTTCTTGTGCAATAAAATCTTAACTGTTGTATTTCATCCAGAAATCCAGTGTAACAGTTAGCTTACTGCATTTGTTCAGATCAAAGTTCCCTGTCCCTAGTGGTGCTGCCTCTGACAGACACAACAACAGATGTAAATAGAGGAAGGTAGGACAGGTTTGTAGCTGTAGACTTACTTAACATCTTCTCTCTCAGGACTTTCTGAATCAGGAAACCCAGTACCTTTTGCAACTCTTGTTGCCTTTCTCTTACACTTTCTAATTCTGCAATAGCTTTTTCAATTGGGGAGAGCAGAATTGCATTTGGTACTGATGGCAGAAATATACAGTGTTATGATAAAGAAGCAGTGTTCTTTTCAGAATAATTCCTATTGCTATCTGTGGGTGGGTGGTGGATTTTTTTTAGTGAGCGTTGGAGTATAATTTGATGGATACAAATATCTTCATAGTCTTCGATCTAAAGAATGTTGCAAGAAATTGAGAAATACCAGGTAGTATTGGTAATGGGTCTGCTTATCATATTTGATTATCGCTTTGGTACAGTCACCTAACAGTGGGTGCTTCAGAGCTATGGTTCTTTGCAGCATGTAAAATTTTCCAGAGTTTGGGCCCCTGGTTTCATGGTTAGGGCTTAAACTTTCTATGCTTACCCCAGATGAATAATTCCTCTACTGACATGTCCAAAGACATGCCTCCTGCATTTCTACTACCTATTTTTACTGTTCATCAAATAATATGGCTCTTCATTTTCCTGGGATAGCTGTGCAGTTACATACCTTGAGTCCATAGGGGCCTCCAGAGAATGAACTGGATGGTCTCGGTGCTCTGAGGACACTTCTGGAATTGTGTATCTACAGAGCAAAGAGGATTGTGGCTGACCTTCTTCTAATGTTTTTATATAATCAGGGTTTAAGCTGTTTTCTAATTTTGCCTATTAAATGAAAATGGAGATTTAGCCTTTCCCTTGAATGAGTAAATTCTGAAGCAAATCAATGTAAAAAACCTTTGAGACTCTTAGAGCTTTGCTGTACGTGTGGGAAATTGCAAGAGTGTATTAATACTCACTTTGAAATTCTGGTATGGAAGGTGTCAGCAAACATCACATTCAGACAAAAATCTGAGGGTGCTAGAGAAGCTTCTTGGTCTTTTATAACCAAAGGACTACAGTTACTGTTTCAGGTTTTTTTCCTGACAGACTTTTTTTTTTCCTTCCCCCCCCCATAATTCTGTTATGGCAAAAATATGAGCTGTTTTGTCCTTTGGTAAGCTGTCAAGAACTGACACCTTTGTCTTTCCTTTTTTTATGAAACTGACTGTTGAGGCTGAAGTTAGGGTTTGGTGTTCCAACCTATTCTGTCATCTCAACTGCAGGTACAATTTATCTGTGAAACAAATTTATTCTGTGTTAATACCCATGCAGTGATTATACTTCAGTTTTAAATTGACCGGTAAGGTGTTGAAACAGTATATCTTGCTTGGCATTTGGATTGTTTGCTGCAGCTCAGGATCATCCTAATCATGGCCAATATGAATTTTAACCGATTTGTCTAGTCATAAAACAGCTTTCATATTTTTCTTACTTAATCTGTATTTGGTTGTTTTTTTATGGTTTTACTTTGCGGATTACAGTATTAGTTTAGTTTACACAAGTGCACTAGACCTACTATTTTGATTTAGTGTTTGAAAAAAAGTGGTTGCACAGTAACTACTTCTGACAAGGAATTACAGAACTGTATTGAAATGGTTTTAGTAGTAAGTAGTGTAAAAAAATCAGAAACAGTCATCACAAAATAGTTTTATTTGTGATAGAGATACATACTTGGGTACATAGGGTTTCTTTTCAGTTTTATAGTATCAAAATGTAGAGTATATTAAAGCATAGGGGGCACAAAGATGTTACTTTGCATCTTGTGTAAAATACTGTATTCCATATTACATGGGAAGATGTTTGGAGAAGTCTTGTTCCTGGTTTGAGCAGCTGATAAGCTCCTTTATACTTCTCATAAGTTTACATGAATCAAAGATGACCCTGAGTGTAGGACAGCACTGTAAATTCCTTTGTTAATCAGGAAAGATATTTTGTATTATCAACTAGGTTTAGTAAGTATTTTCTTAAGTCCCTTTTATTAGTCTGAGGGGTTTTGCAGTGTGTATTTTAATGCATGAATTATATTGATAAGAGTATACAGGGTAATAATAGATCTGTCACGGGACGATTTTCTTTTATTGTATCAGTACAATCAATATAAAATGTAACATATAAACCAATATTTTGTGGCTTTCATATAAACCAGATGGAGCTTTCTTGTATTTGGACAGGTACAGACTAATAAATCCAGTAAATCTAACTTTTATTTGTCCGAATGGAGTCTAATGTAAAATCATCTTTATTCTACCAGAGTACTTTAATAAAAGTGTTTAACTCTCCCTACCTCCATCCCAAAACAAAAAACAATCCTTGGTTCTAGGGAGTTTTATTCATAGCACTGTGATGGCTCTGGCTAATCTTTTCAAGACTGAAAGCCCTTAAAATGATGTAGGATTTATTTTCTGGACTTCAGTAGATGTTTAGACAGATGTTTGTTCTCCGATATGTTTTTGTTTTCTGTTTTTTCTTTGTGTTTTGTGGTTAAGAGGGTGGAGTCTGAAAGATTTACCTGATATGTAGAAAAACTGTTGTCTAAAAATGGATATGTTGGACCAAGAGCTGTGAGCTTGAAGTTATACTACTGATTTGCCACAGATTAATAATACTACTATCTCTTTCAGTCATTGGGCTTTCCACATGAAGTGTTTAGGCTTTTTGCCATTTAGAGACGTTGTGGCTTACCAAATTCCTTTGTCATACTTGAGAGTTGGTGGTTGTGAAGACTTGTTGGTGAATAAGATTGGTGTTGCTATAATGAAGAGCTCACCACTGTTTGTTTGGGAAGGTATGAGACAGAACAATAACAAAATATAGGAGACAAATTCTTCTGAGAATTGTTTTCTGATGCAAAATGCAATGTCAGGAGAGAGGTCAGTCTATTGGTAACATCATCACTATTTCCTATTTTCCCTAGCATTTATCTCCCTTCAGCTGTAAAGCTACTGCCCTGTTCAGGTGGACGTGGGAAATATGGGGGGGGAGGAGGTAATTTGTTTTACCATATTATTTTATATATTATATATTATAATATTATTTATATATTGCCATATATTGTTTAATGTTTTTCTCTGACTTGTTTGCCAGATTCCTTGTGTTTTCTCTGTTAATGCAGGTGTAAGAAGGTTTGTTTTCAAAACTTCAGAGTCTTATGTACACGCAGATAGGTAATTGGAGCATTTGTGTCCTGTTTCTGAAAATGGGTGTTAGCATGTCTGAAAACACTGTGTTCTGTCCATAGTATCAGAGAAATAGCACTTTTTTTTTGTACATATGCCAGCAGTTACCTTCTTTCCTCTTGCAGTATTGCAGGTACTCTTTCTGTAAGTGGAGGAGTTTTGCATTCCTTCCTGTGCATGTCTGCTGGACCCAGACTTCACAGTCTGGTTTCACAGATGATTTAGAATAGCTCTGGAGATGTAATCAAAGTCTCGTTCTGTCCTTCAGCAGATATTTTCAGATGATATGTTAGGAATCGTGAGTTTTCAGACCGCTTTTTAAAATCTCTGTATTAGTAAATAAGCGTACAAATTTTTAAAGGAAAAAGGGGAGTGCTAGTGCTGTCTGTTTCTAGTGTTATGGCTGTTATAAACGTGTGTTTGCCACTCAATTTCAGTATACCAGTTCATAGAAACTAGCATGTGTATGTGAATAACTTAAATTTCTGGCAGGAAAGAATGTTATTGAAGTAATTGGGATGGTGGTAGTCTACAATCTAAGCAGGAGTTGCTGAAAGTCTGGGTTTTTTAAAAGGCTGGAAGACTGTGTCATACTTTGGTATGTGCTGTTGACGCTTCATCTGCAGTAGATGCTCTGAGTCTGTACTGATGTAAATGTATGTTGGGTTTTGGTTAAGTATGAGCTGGTTTATTACTGCTGTTTCACAGGACAGCTGAAAAATAAAGTCAAAGCTAAAATACATGCATGATCAGAGCCAAAATAAGTGTGTGTGCACACAACTATAGGTAAAGTCTAAATTGTTTTATGTTAAAGGTGTAAATGCAATATGTGGTATCAGCTGGAGTTGGAATGTAACTGCTGTCTAGAATGAAAAAACTCTCATATTGAAACTTGGTTTGGAGTTGTGACTGCCTAGAAATGAATTGCCAAATACAAAAAAGTAGTAGAATTAGTATGGATATTAGCAGTACTGTAGAGTATGTAATTTTGCTGGTAACTGCACTGATGAATTCTATTTAAAGAATTTCATGTTAATTTTACAAGAAGACCAAGAAAAGAAGAGACTGAAGTGGGAAGGATTTTTTTTATTTGAGGATGGGAGGTGAAGAGGAGGAGAAATCTGTTCATGTGCCCTGTCACTTAAAATAAGTCACAAAAATGTGACTTATAATTTTTTTTCCGATTTATTTTAGACACCCCTTGGAAAGTCAAATAACTGTATTAAGATGCTGAGGTGGTTTTTTTCAGTTGTTGTCAATCTGACTTCAGTAATCTTAGAACTAGGTTTTAGGATCTGTTCCCTAGAGTACACAAGGTGGTATTTAAAGCTAGGACAATGGTGTTGACTAGACTTGAAATAACTTCTTTTGCTCACTAGTCTTAACACCTTCTTGAATTGTATTTGGATCACAGCAAATCAGCAATAGTTTAGAAATCATTTAGTCTAGTTCTTTTGTATACCCTAGTATACATTATTTTTAAGTAACTGGATTAATCTGTGTGAATTTTTCTTATTCAACCATCAGTTTTCTTTTTTTAAGGAGAATCTATTTTGAGTGTTACTTTGCTAACTTTATTGCCTCTTCCTTGTGGAGCCCTAGAGCATTGGGATCCCTTGTTATCTAGACCAGATTCTAGAATTGGCTGGCAATGCTATGTGCCACCATAAGTTTAGTCATCTCTGTAGGCTTTGATGGCCTGGATGAGATCCAGAATCAATCAATGTGGGCTATCCATGCCAGCATGCTATTGAAAAGCTGCTGTTAAATAACTAATTCTTAATGAATTTGAGAGCAGTATTGGTATTTTTCAAAATAAAAGAGATAATGCTCCTCATTTTTTGTTGTATGTGAGTGTGATTTGTAGCCCACCATCCCCAAAACTATCTTGCGGAACTTTGCTGGACTGATATTTCACTCAGGAAGACTTGGAGGGAATAACTAATTCTGTGCTGGTATTGCTAACCACCTACTTGCATGTATGATGTTTTTCTGCAGTTCCTATCTGGGCAAGACTAGGACTGACTTAAAGGTCTTCTTGCCTGAGTCAGAACAGTATAAAAGAGCACAGAGAAGGAGGTTCTTGGCTTGCAAAGATATAAAACTCCATACAAATGAATGGCCTATATGACTATTTTTGTTGTACTGTGTCTGTCATTTGAGCAGACTTGCTATAGCTTCAGGAACATAGAATATTGCTTAGCTTCATATAAATGCATGCTGTAATATAGATCCTGGGACTATCTGGCTGATAGGTATCCCCCTGTGATGACTGGAGCCACTTAGCAGTGGCCTGTGCTTCAAAAACTCTTGTTCAAATAGCCACAATGCAGCTACATGTGCTGAAAGCTGAAGCCCTGGTGACTGGAGGTGATTCAGAAGTCTCTAATGGCTCTTTTTCTAAATGGTTGCAGTTTGACAAATTCCTTCTGTGAGTTAAACACCCTTTGCTGGTGTGCCAATTGCACTGCACTAACAGAACACTAAAAACCCCTGCTTGAAGAAGATTTTTCCTTTGTTTGGTTTTATGAAATAGACTGTACATGTAAATTGAAGACACTAAAGAGCAATGTAAGACAAACAGATGCAAATTCAATCTGGTTTAGTATTTTATTTCCATGTAGGCTTTTGATAACTTCTTGACACATGGGCTTCTGTTTAATCTGTCATGTCTGGGAAGGCATTTTAAGTGCAAAACAAGTAGAAAATAATTCCAAATGGCTGGAGGACTGAAAAATGTAGTTCCACAGCAGAGTTTTACTTTAGTTTGTCTTTTTTAACTGGAAAGAAAATGTAAAGGTATTTACTAAAAATAATAATTGCAAGACCTAAACCAACAGAATTACATTACTGATCTTAGGACAACGTTACACTTTTCAGTGAAGGTTGTTTGTTTGTTTGTTTTCTTTTCTATTTATGTTCTTTTCTGCATTGTTAGTGGAATTAATCTCATGAACAGCTGTTGAAATAATAAAGCATGCTACTCAAATTTACTTGTAGTTGTTCTGTTTTCTTGAAAGTGCCAAGGAGGTTTAAAAAGCAGAACCAAAAACCAAAGGATAAAGTAGGCAGCTTATACAATAGAAGTCACAACTGAAAAAATTAATTACATAGAAGATGTCAATTCACTGAATGCTATTAAACTGGTGCCCCCTTTAGAAGGGGTGGTTCTGGCTTCCCCCCATCTGCTGATTTGGTGTGTTTTTCAGGGTCTTTTACCCAGAAATAGTGAGAGAGGATGGGAGTATGAAGTCTGAATGGCAGGGCACAACACATCTTAGATCTCTTGCTTAGTTCAACTAACCAGGTATTTCACTGTGGCTTGTGTAGCAGTACAGGTTCTGATGCATTTGGAAAAAAATGTCCTACACAGTATGAAGCTGTGTAGTTTAGTTCTTGAAACTGTTAATGTTGGGGTTTGGTTAAAATGTTTTACTACTTAAAAACTGTTTTTTGAGTGACTCGGCCTGATGAATGGGAGTAGCATATCTGCAGCCACATGCTGAACCAAAGGTGGAGCTGCTCATCAGTAAGTCCTTAATTGGTTGAGGTTCACAGCCTGGTATTGTGAGACAGGTCTGCATAGGTGATGGTTTGTATTAATTGCCGTTCTGGAATGTTAGTCTTGAAATCTTGACTCATCAGTCAGAGCAGTGGGATTTGCAGTGCAGGAAAAGTACCCAGTATCTTGTTTCGCTTCATCTGCAGTTTAGATGAATAGCTCTAGCAAGTCCCATCGCTTGGAAGTTAGGGAAGGGCTGTTGTACTGTGAAAGAGCTGTCACAATTTAAGCCCTTTTTGTTAAGGACTTTTAACTTGGATAGATTTCACATGCTCAGTTTAGGTTTACTGTTCTGACAGCTAAGTTTGCTGAAGGACCCTCATTTTGCCCCACTTGAGATTTGTAATGCTGTCCAAACTTTGTGGGGTCTGGTGGGACACCTGAGCTTACCCTGGTGCCTGAGCATGTCTCCTTGCTTTGCTTTGCTCTGCAGTATCATGCTCCACGAGTTGTGGTTCTCCAAAATGGGAGTGCAGGGACAATCTGTTCGGTACTAGTAGTGCTGTCTCTGTTGGCATCCAGTGCAGAGTGGAGGGAGGAAGCAGTTGTGATTCAAATACCAGAGGGGCTGAAGGACAGAAAGGAAGGAGAAGATGCTGGGCTGGGAGAGAGAAGGCAGGCTCTTGAAGGGGAGGAAGAAAGTGTGTAGGAGCCAGAGGCCATGCTAGGGAGGAAACAGAGCAAGTAGAGATGAGAGGAGTTGATTTATAAGCAACAATGAGTGACAAAGGGAGGTTCTGAGGATAGTAAAAATGCAGAAAAAAAATTTGCAGAAACCCCCAAACTTGGTTAATTTAAAAAAGTTCTGGATGACTTGGACTGTTCTTCTGTAAAAGTACTCCTGTTTGATACTCCTGAGATTTTGTGGCAGTTGCTCTCAGTGAAGGTTCCTTTTTTTTTTTTTCCTCAGGAATATCATTCTCCAACTCATTGGCTATCTCAATCTTGAATTAGTTAGCTCTGAACAAGAATATTTTATCTGTACATTTTGTTAATTTTGTCTCTGTTTCACCAGCTGCTGCATCTTTGAAGAGAGATTGCCTGTGTCCTCCTTCAAATGTCTGTGATATTTCCAGGAGGAGCCATCTTTCTGTAAGTGAAGGTCTTTTCCATAAACCTAAAATTCATAATGTGAATTACTTGAATTCATTAATAGGAATGTGGGTGTGCAGAATGGTCTGAAATATTTGAAAACTGGATGGTTTTTGTACATAGTATTGTTTTCATGATTCGTAATGGAGAATAATGATTGATGCTCAGGGGAAGCTCCTTTTTTGTCTTTGGTCATTTGAAATGAATAGTACAGTTCTATTATAAATTTAGACAGTGATAATAAAAGCAATACTTGTCTCTGTCAACATTTGTGAAAAACAAGTCTCTGGAGATGTCTGCATGTTTTATATAATGATGAGAATAGTAAATCTGTCCTGTGTAGTGTCTGGATATGAGCTGTCTTATATCAAAACATTATTAATTGATTTTTATACTTTACAGCTGTGTTTTGGGAGTAAGTACTGGAATGAAAGCCAAAAGCTCCACTGTGGATTGTAAGAAACATACTGGAGAAGAGTTACAAGGGATTGATTTATTTTTCTGGTTTGGAAATTTTGAGCAGGACGAAAGAGGAGGGACTTGAGCTGCTTGCTTAACTTGCTTTGACAGCAGTCTCAGAACTAGTGTAAATCATCACAGGAGTATGGCTATCCATACGTGTGCAAATGTCAAGGTTTATGAAGACAGGCACCCAGTGAGGTCGTTATTTGCACTCAAATCCAATATTAACATTCAATTGTGAAAGTAGGGGTTTACTGGGATTGCTGAAGAACTGTGGATTTTCTTCTTTAGACATGAATACTGTGAAGGCCAGTCATCAAAGCTTCACTTCTGTAAATGCTGATTTTCACATTCTGGATACATTCTATCTGTTATTCTGTTCCTTAAACGTGGTGTTTTGTCTAAAACTTACTTTGAGACTGTGAGGACAGCCAGCGAGATAGTGTTTGTAGTACGTGGTAGACTATGGATAAAGGACTATGCATGCTTGTAGTGAAGCTTGCTTCAGCTTGAGTAAGAGAATTTGTGAGAGTTTTCTCTTCTCTCCAGTTTAGAAATGCACATTTTCAGAGAAATAAACAGCTTCACAAATAGCTATGCAATAGGAATTTATGGGGTAAGTTGACCCTTATGTATATTTTTCCCTCACAAGGAAACATCCCTGTAAGGGTTGTCATGCAGGCTAATTTCAGTGTAGCTGAGCCATGAGTTTTCTGTATGTATGTGTTATATTTGCTTTTTCTCCTCTAACTTGGAAGGCATGCAGATGTTCGCAAAATCTTTAGGCTATAGTAAAGTTTATTGAAAATGTCTATAAACTTAAATTACAACTGGTGGTTTTGTGATACAGTTAAGCAGTACCCTGAAAGACTGAAATCTTGTTTTGGCACCTCTCTCCTGTTCCTCTTCCTACTCCTCACACTTACCATAAGTTGATCTCCTGCATTGTCCTAGCAAAAAGAGACTGGTTTAGTTTTTGTTACTGGGTTAATTTTTTACTGGTTCAGAAGCTGAATGCGTCTGTAATGCTAGGAGATGACTGTAGGCCTGAAACAGAGAAGGTGTAGGAATGGAGGAGACAGAGGGGTTCGGTTTCCCTGTGCCCAGCAGCTGCCAGCCAGGCTGAAGCCATACTGCTCACTGCCCCGGGCTCGGTGTGGGCTCCCAGAGCAGGTCCTGTGGGCCTCACAGATGTCAATATCTGTTTTGTCCCTAACATCCAGTGGATAGGTCAATGTGGGGCATTTAGGCAGCTTGAGAGTAGAGACGTGTACAATTGACATTGTTTTGCAGTGCAGAAACATATGGAAGTCTAGGATAATACAGCTGTGTGTTTTCCCACTGGAAAATAATGCTCAGAAATCCTGTGCTGCAACACATTTTAGGAGACTGTGCAGGTGAAACATTGAATTCTCTGTAATCGTGGCTTTTAAAGGTGAAGGCTGTGTCTAGTACCTTGTTTATTTCCTTTTCCATGCATGTGTTGTGGTGTAGGTATCTGCTGCTTCCCCAACTGCTAAATGCTTATGGAAGAATCTTCCTGCTAGGACCCCACAGTGGTCTCTTGAAAATAATAGTGTTTATCTGGTAAAACAGCAGTTCCTTTGTGATGGGATGGGCCTACTGAGGACAAGCAGCATGCATTGGAGATAGGTTTTCCCTTTTCAGCCCATAGTTTTTTCCTTTATGAAAGCCAGAAAGGCAATGCTGAGCCAGAGGGACCAGAAGACAAGTAGGGCCAAAGTTTGTAAGGAGGTAGTTTGGTTAGACAAGAACCAGAGCTGCTTCAGCTGATGTTAAAGGGGTTGGGGTGGGAGAGAAAAAATCGGCAAGGGCAAGCCAGGAACAGCCCTGGTTCCCCATCTGCTGCTCTCTGAGAGGGAAGATAGATCTGAATGTGAAGGTATTGGGAACTGCAGTGGTAATGGATTGATGTTACATTGTTCCTTACTTGGATTGAAACATCTGTGATTGTTTACTGTTTTTGTTTTTGTTTGTACCTTTCATTAAGAACTTCTAGCCAATTGTGTTTTTGTACATGTGTTAATGTTTGGAAAGAATTGTGTGAATGAGTTTTTCTTTAAATGGATAATAGGGGTTCTTTATACTGAGTTTCACGTAGAAAATGAATGGAAGACTGTTTTTGTCTTGTACGTAGAATAGGGCCTTGTATTCATCTGTTAGTAGGAAGGATTTTAATCTACTATAATGTAATCATATAAAAAATAAACAGTTTGTGCAACACCTGTGGCTAAAAACTGCATCCATGTGCCCCAGAGAATAGTTAATGAATAGGACTTGCCTCCCTAAAAGTCATAATCACTTTGCAGGCTACTCAAAATAGGAAAAAAATGGATTATGATTACTCACAGTCCTTTGAGAGGGAACTGGCCTGTGAAAAGCAAACTGGTTATGAAAGCAGGTGCATGAATTTAGTAGTCCTAGCGGTGGTACCATAACAATAACTGTTGTGACCTCTCTTGCTTTCTATGTAATTCAAATTCTAAAATTCTCATCAGGCTTTTTTTGGTATACAGAATGAATACAAATTTGATATACAAATGCAGATGGATTATTGCATAAATCCTCAAGGGTGAAACCTGCAAATAATAGTGAGAGTACTGAAGCCTCCAAAACAGAAATTCTTTGACCTTTTGTTCCATCTTAAAAAAAACCCACCCATGCCATTAGTGACAAAAAAAAAGTTGAAGCCTTAGTTATTGGCTTAATTGCTCATATTTTATATAAAAAGACTTCGTACTATTTCAGTTGATCTGCTTTTCAGGTGTAAAATTATAGGGATTAATTAATGTGAAGGAATTTGAACTAGGAGATGATTTTGCAAAAGCTTTGGTTTTTCAGGGCATCTAGCAAAAATTGTTGAGCTTCCTTTTTCTTCTACCTGCTTCACTTAAAACACTCTCTACTTGTACCAAAACTATTTTGGTTTCACTAGTGTAATTTTACCTGCAGTTTCATCTAATCATCCAGTGTTACAGTAAGTTTCTAAAAAATAGATGTAGGAATTTGAAGGTTTTTCTGTAACAAATAATATATAAATACACATCTGAAACAACAGCCATTAAAAATGGTTACCCTGAAGTTTATTTTGGTAAGACTTTTTTTTTTCCAGTCAGCCTCCTATTAAGTTTTGAGACTTCTCAGAAGCGACAGAGTGGATGTTCTTTGCGTGTCATTAAACTTTCAGTTCTTACAGCAATGCTTAATATTTGCATAAGTTGGGTGTGATGGGTTTATATCAAACACTCAAAGCAGGGTTCAGTGTGAACATTTGCACCTCGTGTGCCTCCTTGGTGCTTAGCAGCAGCATTTGAAATTGTTATGGAAAATGAAAACAGGTTCATCATTGCATTATGACACTAAAGTCTGCAGTGATTCTGAGTATAAGTAGGTATAACCGAATACTCCTGTCGTATGGATATTTTCATGTTTTTATCACTGTAATATAGTTTCTTCTCTTCTTTATAAAGGTCTCATGACTGTCAGCATCTTTCAGGCGCCTGTCAACGTTTCACCACGGCTCTTTTCATGTGTACACATAAAAATTTTTTGTATCCATAGGGAAAATATTTTAATTGGAGAAGTTCTTTTAAATTTTTATGGGTAAAAATGTAGCCATCACTCACTCCTTGAAAATTGCAAATGTAGGCTAAATCAGAAATGTGGACTTAATTCACCTGAGCAATATTTATATTTTACTGTCATATAAAGCATATAGAGACTTTACCTTCTGAGGCTAGTGCAGATTTGAGAAACACGTTCAGAACGTTCAAGTGCAAGTTTTATAGCTTCTGTGCCAGCATAAAAATATATCTTAACTGAGAGTATGTACTTGGTGTGTATAAGAGGAGGACCTCAGAAAGCTTTTATAAAACAACAGAAGGGACAGGACACAGTCCCTTTAATATACAGTGAGTTGTATAATAAACGGAAGATTTATAATTTAGACTGCTATTGCATTTTATTAGTTTGTTAATGCCTTACGGATTTTTATGTCTCCTAAGCATTGTCTGAAAGAGCATGCTGCAGACTTACTGTTTTTCTCCCTTTTGCAGATGTTTATTTTCCTTGCTCAGATCTAGACAGCTATCTTGTGTCCTAAGTAACATAAGAACTGTTAGATCTAATCTTTTCCTAACTCTGGCTGTTTTGATGAGTTGTATATTGCTCTGTTGCTCTTTTTATTGATGCCTGCAAGGTATAGAGCAGGGGGTGAAGATGTTGCAGGTGTTATAATGCCCTGAGAACTTGGCCACAGTGGAGTACTGTGTTATCAGGATGTACAGTGTCCGTTTGAAAACCCTTGTTATGGGGTAAGAATGTAGTCTGCTATCAGAAAGGTGCTTGAGTTCAAAGGGAGTCTGTGATGCCTGCAGGTCTCTTTATTTTCTTATAACTGTACTGGACTGCATGAAATCTGTAATCACAGCTTTTTGCTCCTTCACTATAATTCCCTTTTTCTGAGTTTCAGTAATGTTTTCTGGTATGAATGCATTACGTTTACTTTCTGTTTTTAAACTCACTTGGAAGAATTGAAAAAAATAAAGAATTGTTTTCATGATCCCGGAAATGTAGAATTATAAGACCTGTTTTTCTAATATCATCCAATAATTCAGTACTTAATGAAGGTGTACTTAGATTCATACAGAAATCTTTAGGCAACCAGTTGCTTTGAGCAAGGTATTTTCCTCAGCTCACATAGGTGCACGGTTAATTGTGTGTCCATTCTGTGAAATGTCAAATCATAAATCCCATGTAGAAAATAGAATGTTTAGTGTCTTTTTTTTTCCTACAGTTTAAGAAATGTGATAAGTCTTGAAGTAAAAATATTCCTGTTAAATAACAAGATAAATTGAAAAATGAACCTAACCTTATGTAAGAGCATTGATGCACAGGGATGACATTGGTTAACTAAGTCAGTACAGCATGACTTCATGTATTCAATTGCTGTCGTTTGTATGTATTGAACTCACTTTCCCCCAAGGTACTTTGAGACAATCATTCGATCTGTTTTTTCTATGTCAATTTTTCCATGTTTAAGAATATCTGAATATTTATTCAATTACTAAAATTAAGTAATGGATTCCAGCCAAACATTATTTCTCTTCTGTTCCTCCCCCTGCGTGTGCCTCCCATCACACGTGCCCATGGGGGATGCTTATCTTCAAACAGTGGAATGAATATTTTTTTATGCTTGGGAGGGGATTTTAACTTCTGTGTGCAGTGGAAAAGTTATTCTTCAGCAGTAAATGACTGAGTGAAATATGCTTTTTCATTGGCACCCTGGTGAGTTGCCATCCTCAACACAGAATTCGTTGTTCTCCTAATTGTGTCAGGTAACCAAATGATGGGGAGTTGAGAGCACACTGTGACAGCCATAGGAAAGTTAAAGACTTCACAGCTTACTAGTTGTGTTAGAATTAGGTTTTGAAATATTAGGAGAATAATGGTTGACAAAGGAAATGACTGGTACAGTGGACTGAAAAGAAAAATGGCAATGTATGTGTGTGAACTTTTAGTGTTGTATTTTAAGGCTCTATTAATATACAGTCTAAAAGCCATATATGTAAATCAGTTCCAAGATGGTGGTGAAAATTGCTTTAAAAAAAAAAAAAAAAGGCAGATAAATTGAAATAAACACTATGAATGGCCTAAGCCAACCTTCCCCTCTCCAGTGCTGAAATTTTTATGAACTAACAAATGCAGAAAGTTGTGAGTAGTTTTTCTGTGATGCATGCTAATGATGTTGATGTTTCTAAAGGGAAAAGAGTGTGAGAGTAACCTTCCTTTCTCCATGTTGGAAATCTGCAACACAGGAATGTATTCAAGACTTAAGCTTTCCTTTTTAGGAATTATCTGGAGATTTTTTCATAAAATTCTCCATGTGCAAGAAATCAGCTCATCTGTCTTGTTTATTTAGAGAGAGTTATGATTTGTATCGAAAGCTCAAATTACATTACTCTCCATGGTAATAGTATAAAATTAGATTGGTCATAGAGGAGGTGCTTTGCTGGCATGGACTGCAAGGAGGACCTCTCGTTTTGACTAGCTGTCTGATGTTGCTCATATTGGATGAGTGCTTCTTTTGAGTTAGGCTGAATAACATTTTTCTTGGGTCCTCACAGAGAATGCCCTAGTAACCAGCTGCCTTGTTAATTCAGTCTCCTTCAGGTGACTCTTAATTTGAGAGCATGTGCATAATAGTATTTCCTGGCAACCTAATGAGGTTGATATGCCCATTTTCAGCATATAGGCTCATCAGAAGTTCCTGTGACTCATGAACATAGAAGTTGTTAATTTTTTTTCCAATAGAGTATTAAAAAAGCTACCCATACAGGGCACATACTACTGGGAGTTTCCTTTTTACCAGTACAGCTTGAAATATTTTTTGTAGAAGGAGGGACATTACTCACTTAAGGAAGTGTACTTTCTTTCATATGCTATTACTGCCTTATTGGTCAGTATCAGTCTCACTCACATTCTCTTCTTGTGCAGATTAATTATTTCAAGCTGTCTTCTCCATCTGTTACCAGATTTGGGAATGCAGCTTTCCACAGTGCACCTGTATGTTCTTAACCTGCACTTAAAACATACAGGCAAAAGTATAACCATCTTAGGCTTTTTATTTCTTTTCCCGATGTTGTTTTATTCATTTCTTTTACTGGTGTGTGCAATGACCTTATCAGAAGTTTATACTGAAAATGACCTCTGACTTTTATCTGAACATGACTTCTTCTACCGCTACACATTTTCGCTGTACAGCTGGAAAGCTGTGCTGTGCTAGTTTAGCATGGGAAAGGACTCATTTATTAGCTTGATAATATCTGTATTTCTGGAGTTGGGTTATGTTTGCATCTGGTGGAATTTGTGAAAGGCTGTTTTCTCAGTACAGAAGAGATCATGGAAAATGCATCATATGAAATCTTCAAGGATATTTTTTTCAGTGTCATATACCAGATGGCTTTGAGACCTATGTAGCTATCTGGGTTTCTTCATCTTGTTTTGCTTCTTGAGACCTCAAAATTTAATTTCCCCACCTGCTGATAAATATAGGGTCACTGGAATTGCCATATTGGGTCAGACCATCTGTTCTTTAATTAGGAGTAGTAACAGATGCTTGGGATGATGATGCAAAAAAAATAAATCTACAATAGACAGTTATGACAATAATATACTCTGGGGTATAGCTCTGTGATCCTGGTAGTTTGACTTGTGTCATAAAACTCAAAGACATGTGGTATCTGTTCCAGCTTTCAGTTGTTCAAATATTTTCTATTACAATGTAATTTTGTCTTTTGTTCTTCCCTTTAATGTTACTAAGCTTTTGGCTTTGCAGTCCTTTATCCCTTAGCAGTATGTTCCCAAGGTACAGGTATGAAGAAGTATCTCTTTTTGTCAATGGTGAACTTGTCAGCTCTCATTTAGTTGAATGTCATCTCTTGCTCTTGTGGTATTCTAGGAAGGAAAATTTTGCTCTGCTTTTCAAGTGCCGTTTTCTATCTTGGGAGGACAGGGGGAATCTTAGTCTTCCTGATTGTCCCATTCATATTGATATTTCTGTGCTGCTTGTTATTCTTGAGTCTTGTCTCTGTTGTAATGCTTTCAACTGAACTGCAGTAACTGGATGATTCAAATTTCCCACAGTGTTTCAGTTGAGAAAACCCTGCTGATTCCTATAAGAGAGAATTTTTGAAGATGTATAATTCTTAGGAAATACCCTCAGAATTTTAGCTTGTAATTGAATTGTAATGATGAAGGTGGTTTTGCAAGGGTAGCATTGGCTAAACCTGCAACAATGCTGCAGGAAAGTGCTGCTCTGAGCAGTGTGACACAGTAGGCAACTACATGGCTGGGGGAGAGCCCCTTCTTGGGGACTAGGGGGATGTCTATGCTTCCCTTGGCAGTCCTACCTTCAAAATGAGAAGCAGCACTTTTCTTTCCTTTTTACTTACTATGGCTATAGTGGTACTTGAAGAATTGTTGAACTGAGGGGTTCAAATGTTGTTTTCTTGTAGTAGCAGCAGCATTAATATCTAAACAGCAATTCCCAAACCAGGAGTTACAGCAGCCACAGACAGGCATTGGAGCACAATACAAATTACTTAGTTGGGTTTTGGTATCTTGTTCTGATCAAGAGCAATTGGTATAGAAACTAATTGATGTAGATCAAGATGATAAATATCTCTCTAAAAGGGGTTTTATTTCTCTTCATTCTTACCAGTTTTGCAGGGGTGGCCTACTTCTTAGTGGAGTATTGCTTGGGTATTGCCAGCCTCCTTAAATTATATTTTTCTGCATAGATGCTTAGAAAACTCATTAAACCTCAAGGTGAATGCAAGTTAGTACTGAAGAAAGGGATAGGATTTATGTGAATGGCTGTGAAGACAGGCAAGAAGTTTAATGGGGGGGAGAGAGAGACAGCTTCTTGTTAGATGTATTAGTAAAGAGAAATGAAGTGTTGGACCCTATCCTAACTAGCAAGGGAATGTGGTTGTTTTTCTAACCTGCTTCTAACGTTAGAGCCAGCCGTCTTTGTTGTGCTGTGTTCAGGTTTCCAAGGAGATGTGAGATATTTTTGTGAAACTGAGAAATTGAGAAATCATGGCAAGAGGAATTTTAAAATGCATGTCAAACCTCAAAATACAGTGGCAGGAAGGACCTGTAATGTGCAATATTTTAAGGATAGGACATAATGCCATATGACTGAAATTATCTTTTTCACCAATGGTAATGATTAGTGTTTAACTGAGAGCTATTTTAGGATGATAAACAGCATTCCTTTCATTTTTAACTGCTTTGAAGGGAGATAAAGTGCCTGGTAATAGATGCTGTTTATTCCAAAGTCTGCTAGAAGTCTTTGCTCAGGATCAAACCCCTGAAGTGTTACTGAGAATTTGTGTGTTTAAAGATGCTGGAGATCTAATTCTTGAGCTAGCTATTTGAGTTGAGTGTTTAATGAATAGAACCTGCATATTAAACAACCCAGGAATTTTCTGTGTCTAGGATGTTAAGAGCTACGCAAGAGTGCATGAAGTGCTAAAGTCAACTTCTTGAGGAAACTAGAAATATTCTGTTGACAGCAGCACGTGTGTTGCAGTTATGTTTTGCATGCAAAAGATCCTCAGATGCAGACTTACGCTTAGGAGTTCTGGGTAGTTGCAGTGAGTCCTCTGAAGCTGCTGGATGAGTGGGCTAGTTTTGCTAATTGTGAAGACATGCCATGTTTTGTGAAAGACTTCCTGAATTAGTAATCAATAGATGGACTTCTGTATTGGTGGCAGTGTCACAGATTTTATGTTATGGACTGTTTTAGTGCAGCACTGTTAAGGTTAGATAAATGGGGTTGCAGCAGACTTGCTAGTGAAAGAAAGACTGATATCATTTGTGCTTACGTACTGCAAATGATGTACTTGCTGCCTAATGGCCTGTTTGGATTTAAGATTTATTCTGGTCACACATTGCTGTAGATATTTCGTGGTTCTCCTGACTGTTTTTCTGCTTCTTCTGTTTATTTTAACCCTCTTGTGATTTCACTTTTCTATCTATGCTGTCACTTAATGGGCTGATCTGTCTTTATCACTCTGGTTACAGTATTATTTGTGCACCTTTTGTATGGCTGGCAGGTTGAGTGGGCAGGAAATCATCAGGAGATTCACTGATCTCTGAAAATTCAGGAGAAGAAGGATAAGTGAAAGCTAAAAATGCTGCCATTTAGATTAGAATGTGAGCTGGAAATCTTCTGGGGACTGTAGTACAGACTGTAGGTAATATTATGGGGGGGTAGTAGATTTAATGGACATAGGGAAAAAGACATCGGCTCCAATTGAAGTATGACTAATACTGTCAATTAATCAACAATGAACAATGTATCTATTGGAAATTAGTTTTCCAAAATGCAAAGCACTGTCTCAGACTTTTTGGTAGAAGAGTCCTCCCTTTTTCTGAGTTGGAAATCTGTTCTCTAAAATGCTTTTAGATGGCTTATCTCTTTGAGATAGTTTAATGCTGATTTTTACTTTTAAGACTTAGGTTTTGTTTTACTGGATGTTCTAGGAAGAAAACTTCACCTGCATTTACTTAGTAACATGTCAAACCTTAATTTTATCCTGTCACAGGTGGAGATATTTGAACATTAATGTAAACAAGCAATCAAAAAACTTATTTTATTTGCATTAATGAAACTATTTGTAATATCATACTTGAAAATACTGTTGTTCTCAAGAACTCACATTGAATTGCAGAAGTTTTGAAGAGTATGAAAGTTAAATGAGATTTTATTTATGCAGAAAAAAAAGGATGTCTTTATGAGATACCTCTGATCGTGGTTTTCACTTAAACATGCTGATTTCTGAAAGTGTCAGGCCTCTGAACCACTGTGGTGATGTGAGTTTTGTCTTTGCTTGAATAATATATGTTTGAGATCAAGATGGTATAAGAACGCTTGAGTAACTTCAAAAATGGATTGAAGTTGCAAAAGCTGTGGGAAATAGTAGCAATTAAATATTAGTGAAAGTTGCATTACCTGGTATGTAGGGGCAGTTAAGTTGTTTCTCATGAATGTAATAACTTCAAACCAAAAGAGTGTAGGTTTAGATTATATATTAGGAACAAATTCTGTATGTGAGGGTAGTGAGGCACTGGAACAAGTTGCCTGGAGAAGTTGTTGTTCCATCCCAGGAAGTATTCAAGGTCAGGTTGGCTGGGGCTTTAAGCAGCCTGGTCTAGTGGGAGGTGCCTCTCCCCACAACAGGGGGGTTGGACTAGAGGATCTTTAAGGTCCCTTCCAACCCAACCCATTCTATGAATTTGGCTTTGTATGTGTAGAAATGTTGAAAGTGTGATGGGGGGAATTATATAGGGTCAACTGGTGAGAAGAATGTAGTTTTTTCTGTTGGCATCTGAATAACCTAACACAGAGTGAGCTTCAGTGAGCACTAGAAGTTGTGCAGACATGCTTTCCCGACTTTACTGTAGAGAGCAAAGTGAAGATTTATTTTTTTTTTAGTGAAACCTCAAAGCTGAGAGGAATTTCAAAATGAAAATAAAATCATCATCTGTCAGGAGAGATTCGTTGGCTGCTATTCAGTACAGAAAACTGAGCAAAATGCTTGTGGCCAGCTAAATGAATATGAATGTGTTACATTTTTATATTTTTCCCTTGCATGCATAACGAAACATGTCTAAATACTTTTGATTTAGGCATGGATGCAGTTGGTTAATGTCCACTTTGGATTTAAAACTTTTCTGAAAGAAAGTATATGCTTTTCTGAGAATCAGTTTTATGTTAAGGGAGTGATAAACAGTTTTTTACATAGATGAGATGAGTTCTTATCTCTTCAGTTCTCTCTCATATAAACCTGACAAGTTTCATGAAAGGCATGGTTTACAGCTGTGAACACTTTTAGCTTGTTAAAGGTAATGGAAATAGTCCTTCCTAAATGTAGTTCTTGAATAATTTTATCCTTGAGGGTAGTGCATAGCGTATCTCAAATGGCACATGTCTTGTCTAAGGAAAGGTTTTGATTGTGATGTGTATTTTGATGTAAAGTCAGAATAACTGCTACCTATGGTAGATTTAGTAATCTAAGTAGTAAATATAGTTCTGCCAAATTCTTTTATTCAGTATGGAAATCAATGTGGTGACTAAGTAGATACTGCAGCAAAAAGTGACTGTCTGAAGAATTAATATTTGTATAGTAATAATGTATGTATATGAGAGAAAAATTTGTCTAAGAAACAATGCAACAGCTTGTCCAGATTAATACTTCGGTTGTGATGTTTTAGAAGTTTTACATGGGAATTTGTTTTAGATAAAACTGAAGGTGGATTGCAGTATTAATTGCTAGGCTGCAGCAAAATGCTGTGGTCCCCTCAAAGGGTGTATGTTAAGGCAAACTTGTGACTTTTTTTTTTTTTCATTGATATGAGAGAGATCTCTACTCTTGCCAGCATGCAAGTGTCATGTAGGTGAATGAAATTTGGTACTCTGAGACATGATCACTACTTGTGTAGTAATTGCATCAGCAGCCCCAATACCTGCCGGTTCCGTTTGAGGTGCTGTCTCCTGTCTGTGTGCATTTGCAAGCACAGACACACCTGCCCTCTGGTGTCAGAGCTGCATGCAGGGAATGCAGCAGAATTCCCAAGTAAGTGTTTAATCTCTGATTTTAGGAAGGTGGTTATGCACTCCCCCGTGAAACAGGGCAGAAAGGAGGTCTGTTTGTAAGTAGTATTTTTAGCTGTGACAGTATAGGCTTAGTGCATTTTCCCACTCTGTTTTGCTGTGTACCTTTGTACAAGCTTTCATTTTTTGTTTTCAGCTGAGGGAAGAGGGAAGGTAACATGCTTTCCACCTTATTCCATTTTATATGGGAACTTTTGTTTCACATCCAGGAGCATTCAGGGTCATGCTGTGGCTGTCACACTGCTTGCCTCTAGCCCTGTCTTCTCCCCTGAAATGCTGCCAGTGGTTATAGAATCATAGAATCGTTCAGGTTGGAAAAACCCACCAAGATAATTAAGTCCAACTATGAACCTAACATCCCCAAGCTCACTGCTAAGCCATGTCCCTAAGTGCCACATCTACATGTCTTTAAATACTTCCATGGATGGTGATTCCACCACTTCCCTGGGCAGCCTGTTCCAATCCTTGACAACCCTTGTGGTGAGAAAACTTCTCCTAATAGCCAATCTAAATGTCTCCCGGTAGAACTTGAAGCCGTTTCCTCTTGTCCTATTGCTTATTACTTTGGAGAAGACTGACCCTCACAATGCTGCAACCTCCTTTCAGGTAGTTGTAGATGTTGAAGAAAATGTAGCAGTGTAAGTCATTGCATATAAAAAACGCTGGTGAAATAACATCATTAAGTAAATGGACATAGTATCCTCAAGAAATACCACCCTAGTTGTGGTGGTACAGTATCTAAATTTTGTTTTTTCCTTGAGACTTTCCATTCCTGTGCAGTGAAGAAATCACCGTTATGGTGCTCCATGTGTAGGGTTACCTGTATTGTTTGCTTTAGTTTGTAAAAGGAGTCGATGGCTTTGGTGCAAATTAAACATCGTCCTCCCAGGAACCAATTATCCGTGAGCAGAAACAGCAGAAGCATGATACTGTATTGCATCCCAGGGAGGATGAAACATTTCCCTAACCAATGCTTCTGCCTTGGCTAACAAGTCATATCCATTTTATCAGTTGCATTTACATGCGAGTGCTCTAAGCAGAAACCTGAGGGCATAGTAGAGTTTCATGTATAATAAATATTATTTGCTCTTTTTAACTGCTAAATGAAAATGCAGTTTAAACTTTTATCAAGAATCTTTGTAAACGTTTTATACAACTTTAAAACTAATCTTTAATGTGTTTTTAAAGAGGTCTGTCTAAGAAATATCCTTTTTAGTAATGCTGTCACCCATAGATCTAAAGGGGAAAAAACTGGCTGCATTTGAAAACTGTCCAACAATTCGTTAATGGAATGATTCTGAGAAAAGTGTATTTGAGCAGTACAGACTTTTGGCTGTTTTGGGAGTTAAATTAATCTGTTATACCAAATCCAGAAGGTCACTATATGCAGGTCAAGACTGAGGCATATTGATGGGGCTCAGAGAGCCTTGTACTATTTGTGCACTGGTTCCAGGAGTGTTTCCTGTTAAGTTAATCAGATGCTTAGGAGTTTTTACAGCTGTTTACCCTGTAAAGGGCGATTTTAACTGCTATCTTTACCTGTAGAGAAGAGTTAAGATGTATCTTTGTGTTTCATGAG
>NW_008665403.1:42346-77981 GCF_000695815.1 Acanthisitta chloris | reverse complement strand
AATGACATTTTCATCTTCTGCTTTTAGCTCAGTGACATGCTGCTGTAATGATTATTCAGTTAGCCCCACAGGTTGCCCTGGTGAAAGTGTGTTTGCAGAACTTTGTAGTGTATCTTAAAGAAGCTATTGGAAAGCATGGTTAAGGTTTGGGGGTTTTTGGGTCATGTGTCATCCTGCCTGTCCCTCCCCCACACATGTCTCATTAGCGAGACTTTTCAGCATTTGAAACCATAGATTTTAGCAAATAAATTGCATTACTTCTATAAAGTGAATAATCTCTCTAATGGATGGCACGTGTTATGTCACAGTGCTAAGGAAATCGATTCCACCAGATGCTCAGCTGTTTCTAGGCTTCAGCTGCTGCTTCCCTTATGCTTCACACCCAAATTGCTTGGAAAGTATTTGTGGTAATAGGGAACGTGGATTTTGGTGTATTTTTGGCATCTTGGACTAAAACCAGAATTTGGTATTTTGTGGATTGTCTTGCTTTACAATTGTTTGATCTGAGTCCATTTTTAAATTAGATGGTAGCAATAGAAGAAAAACAGCACTAATAATCAAAAAGACCATTTCTTTTTGATCTGCTAATGAGTTTCTCTGACACGTGGCATAATCCTTTTTCTAACGTGGTTCCTCTGTATTCTACCAAAAAACCCAAACCAAAACAACCCACAAAAGTTGTTACTGTCTTCAGGGTTGTGTATATATATGTAGTTTCTTTTTGGAGCTTAGAGCATTCAAAAAGTTTTTTGCATAATAGATTATGCTTTCATTTAAAACAATTAAAACTTCTTACTGACATAGAAGTTCCTTGTGAAGCGACGTGTTTGACTCTGTTTTTTGTAATAACCAATGAGCTGTTAGTTTATACAAAGGTGTCTTTAAAAAAATCAGTTGGTGTCCTGATTCTCTGTTACTGTCGGTCTCATTGGCGGTTGTGAGAAGTGGTGGAGTAAATAGCTGAATCCCTGAAGACATGTGCTTCAGTAATAAATTAAGTGATGGCTTAGGCAGGTTTTTTTTCAAGGAAATTCAATTCAGCAGTACTTGTGGTGTAACTTGGTCTTTTCAAGCAGTCATTATGCTCAGTAAAATTCAAAGCACGGTGGAAGAATGGAAAGTGACAGTTGCTTGTTCCAATTTAAGTGGCACAATGAAAAATTATGATCCATGCAAGAACTTTTAATTGCTCTTTTTATGCTCAAGTATTAGCCTGACATACTACAAAAATGGAGGTGAATATGAATGAAATTACTAAGGTTTTTAGGTAAATGCATGGATTTATTTCTCATGCCCTTATTGATAGAACTCTTGTAGAAGGCTGAATTTAAGATTTTAGGAATTCTCCTGTGTTTAAATATTCACAGTAGTTTTGTGTATATATTTATTAGAGAGGTTCTTAAGTTGGTTTTGTGTGTGTGATTTGATATTTGGTAAACCTGCCACTGTTTTTCCTTTTGGCAATATATTATTCATTACTTTTTGTGGAGTCTTTGCCAGTACTTTATTGTGCTGAAATTGTTGTAGAATGGTTGCTGTACGGTGATGCTAAAGTCCTCCCTGGTGAAAATTTTCAATTTAAGTATCCACTAAGTTATGTAGGATATCTTCCTGCATGTAGACAGTTGATCTGTCTTAAGTCATCTACAAGGATGTGTCTGCATAGATATATTTGCAGAATATAATTGTACTTATTATGTCTTTCATAGTTATAACATAAATAGCTTATTTTTTTTTCTGAAGGTTCTCAAATTGTCATCCTCAATTATTAGGTTTGTCACCTGTCCAGTCTTTTCCTGGGAGTTGTACTAGATGCCAGTATCTGGTGTGCAGGAAGATGGGCAATGACAAGAACAATGTATAGAGAATTATTTTTTAAACTGTTGTTACTGTGACATGTTCCTTTAACAAACTAGAATTTACTAGTATGTCTGCTCAGATTGTTGTAGTCAATTAAAATGAAGTTGCTGTAGTAGGAGTTTTCAATGGTCTTCATGGTAGATGGTGTCGACATCATAACTTCTATTGCTGCCACTGCCAGTACCTTTCATGGTGAGTTATCCATAAAATGCTTGCTTAAAATATCGGTATGTTTAGCAGTTCACAAGGTTAGATGGCTGTGGTGACATTTCACGTTTGGACTTTGAACTGGAGGAATCTTAGTTTTAAAAAGGAGAGCCTATTCAAGGTTTTGGTTGCTTCAGAGTTAACTTCCTTGATTTTATGGTTTTGAGATGCAGATGCTGAAAGTAACTGTAGCACATCTACCTATATTTCTCTATTGCTGTGCCAGTCACTTGGGGAGCTTTACAGTTAAACTGAACATGTCTCACTTTCAGGTTCCCATGGCTGCCCTTTTTCTGATGCATATGGATTTTTTTAGTGTAGCTCCTGTTGCTTGGAGAAGTCTTGGAAGGCAGCTACAGACAGGGTGAAGTATTTCATGTTGGAGTGAAAGTAATGCATATCTGCTAAATAAATAACCACCCAGGTCATTTATAACTTTCTGCTGTTTGATAGCTGTGTCAACTAGAACAGAGGGAGTATCCCTTATTAAGTCTGATGCTTTGGATACTGCCCTGCTCTCTGTGTTGCCTTGTCCTTTACCATGGCTTCCTGCATTTCTCTTTGAAACATTCTGCTCGTTTCTCTGCTTTTTGTGCTTCATCTCCTGTGCTGCTCAGCCCTTCTTGCAGGGTTTAGAGTTACACACCCTGCAGTGTACTCACTGTTTGAATGGATTCAGCTGCCCACTTGGAACATCAGCTGTCTGAGCTGATCTGTGATGACTTTTCTGAAAAGAATTGTACTGTGCTATGTTTGTGTCTGCATGTTTTGAAAAATCATTAGACTAGTGAATGGTATGCTCTGTTATATTTCAGGTGTAGGTTGCACAGTTTTTGGTTTGTGCTCAGATTTTTTTTTAATAAATGAAGTTCGTTCTTCTCTTGATGTAAACTGTTGGTAATTTGGCATCGACTAAAAGAACCATTTGTGCTCATGAATTTAAAAGCAATTTCTATTCCTGCATTGCTATGTTAAACTTGATCATTGTTCTAAAAGTATGGATAATCTGTTTTTGTACATTAGCAATTCCATAGATGTGTCTATGTAACTGCTTGTTTACATATAAGATGTTGATTTTGGAATCCTTGCTTAGCACAGTAATTTGATCTTCAAACTGTGTGTTCTACTTGGTGTCTGAAAATGATCTTTTGGGGTCCTGTCTGGAACCCAGAGTTTTGCATCTGTCTGGGAAGTGGTGGCCTAACATGAGTAAATGGACCTGCACCTGGAACTTGGATACTTAAGCCATGTAGGAGTGCACTGTCAGGACAGAGGACAGGAAGGAAGTCTCCAGCCATCTGTGATTCTTCTCCTAGAGGATGCAGTTACTCTCAGCATTGCCCCTTTGTGCTGCTGCGTGATTAATAGAACTGTGATTAATACAACTGTATGGACTCAATCTGCAGTGGTATGGTTTCCACCAGGACAGTAGTAAATCTAGAGAACTGCTAAAAGCTTGAAAACACATCTTCTGTATACACCATTTTTAGCACTTTTCTTTCCTGGGTTAAGAAAGACCAGACTTGAGTAGAAATGTCTGACAAATGTGGGAAGACTTGGGAGGAGAAAGAACATTTCTTATACTCTGAGCAAACTTCATTACCCAGGCCTCTTCTTGGTGGGGATTTTCCTGATTTTTTTTCTTTTTCATTTTTTACATGTTATTTTAATTTCTATTGGTTTCTTAACAATTCACTTGGCTGATATCTGTTATGATTTTCTTCTACTGTCAGTGAATCTGTTTGTTCCTGCCCAAGACCGTATCAGATGACAATATTCCCAAATCTACCTGTGTGATGCAGGTATGCAGTGTGATCTGGGTTCTCAGGTCTTTGCAATGTGCAAAAGGGTGTAGAGCAGAGCTGGGACTTGAGTTTTCTAAACCAGGTTGTTACTGCTCTTATTGTCATAGGAAGAGACCCATTATGAATATTTTTACATGCCTCAAATCTGCCTTTTTTTGTCCTCTCAGAGTCCTCTGAATTGGTTGGTTGTTGAAGTTTCTGGCTTTGATCTGATATTCTAGTGGATGAGAGTCTCAGAAATTTCCTGGGAACTCCTGCAGCTTCACTCTCCCTCCAGGCTGATGGGAGGCATTTGCCCTGTCTCCTCCTCTCCTCAGGATTTTATTTTTGTAGTGTAGGAGCTGTCATAACTTCTCTTATACCTGGCAGAGTGACAATGCAGTTGCACAATGCTGGCTGAAACATCCATCTAACTATGTTTCCTTTCTAGTCAGACTGAAAGTTTTGCTTTAGAACTGCTGGATTAGTGAAACTGGTTTTAGTTCAGAAGGATGGTTTCGAGTTTACAGGGCTCATTTATTGACTCTTCTGTGGTCTGAACAATTTTCCTTTCCCTCAAATGAGTCAGAGGAATTTCCACTTCTTTCTGTCTCGCAAGGATTTCTCTCGTCTCTTTGATATGCTCTAAGCATACTTGAATCCTAAATTTCTGTCCTGGCATAGACAAGTCAGTTATGCAACAATTGCTTTATTAATACAGCATTAGAAAAGCTGTTGTTTGATCTCCTTAAAGCATGCAAGACATTAAGGTTCTTGGAAATGTATCTTCATTTGATCATCATAGGTAATGAGCCTTTCAATATTTCACAAAGAGAAATTAAATGCCATGCCTAAATAAGATGTGTTTGCCACAGGAAATCAGTTTATTTTGTCATTCAACAGAGATTTCAGTCTCCATTTCTAAGGTTTGGCTTTTCCTGGAGAAGATTCCTTATCTATTCTGCTGGCAAGGTAAATCAGACAGGCTGTTTAAGAAGTGTGAATGAAGAATGTCTGGTGCTTTCTGTTCTTCAGTTCTGGGTCCAGTTAACACAGCATCATGACCAAAAGATGGAAAAGTTGAAAGATATTTAGAAACATATTCGTAAACCTTGCTCTCAGTGTCTCTGCACTTACTCGCACCTGAGTCACTAGCCTTTTCCTAAAGCATCTCCTTGAAAGGTGATTAGCATCACACTGAATGTAAAGCATGAGTGTATTTGTGATCTCAGCGAGTTTTGAAAAATGGCTGTTCCCCAGAATTTGTACAATTTGCTTAGGATTTGGGTCAGGTGTTGCTTTGTCAGGTTTGTTTTCACTGTGGTCTCCAAGAAGAGAGGAAGAAAAAGGAAAACTACTATAGTAGTTTCATGAATGATCAGGAGCAACCTTTGGTCATGTCACACTGTCATGAAATGCTGCTTTCAAGGGCCTGATGAATAAACTCTTTTATATACAAAATGTTTTTAAAATTCTGAGAACTTTTCATGCTTGTCGTCATCAGCCTAGATGGAGCTCTGAAGTACATTGTTGATGTTAGTGAACTTTGATTTTAATGCAATTTTGTGTATTATGTAAAGTGAGGCTGTAGATTAGCCTTCTATTAATAGTTGTCTCTTACTCTCTTGTTTCAAGGTTATATTTGTCATTAGCATTCTTCCATCTGAGCTTCAATTGCTAAAGTATCTTTAAGGGTCACAATTAGGGATGCCTTCATACCTTTTTCATTATTTAGATATGGCATACGTTATCTGCAGTGTGCAACATAGTATAGTGTGTTTTGGAAGAAGTTGGCTGAAGTGGTACTTTAAGTGATGCTCTTCAGTCAGTTCATTGAGGGGCAGCATGAATTGCCTAAGCTGCAGATACGTTGTTAACCTTCCTAACTCCTGGGTGGGTTGATTGATGGCACATGCTGCAAATGTTTAAAGTATTAGTCCTTTTTTCCCCTCCCTTCACTGATGAATTATATTCAGTTTGTAAAGCACTTGCTAGGTACTAGGTTAAGCAGTTAATACAGCACTTTGTAGACAGTGCAAATTATTTACTAATTGAATTTTTCTTTTTTTGTGTGTGTTTGTGTAAGTTTTATTTTTTTTTAAAATGCATGTGCCATTCTTTGAAACAAGACTATGGGTGCAGGAACTTAGTGTTCCAAAGATGCTGTTAGGGATGGGACTTTTTTTTTACTCTTCATGAGGCAAATTTTTCCAGAAAAGTGGTAATCTTTGTAAGCCTTAAAGAAGAGTTTGCAGTTACACAAAAGGTCTCTCAAAAGTTGAAACAATATATCATCTGATACAGTCTCTACAGATTCTCTCTGTTTCCTACTATTAACTGTACTACTAACCTGATTTCCCCTCTGAAGGAAAACTGAGCAACTTTCCTCATAGAATCATAGAATCATCAAGGTTGGAAGAGGACCTTTAAGATCATCACGTCCAACCACCCACTCAGCACCACCACTGTAACCTCTAAATCCTAAACCATATCACCCAGTACTAAATCCAGACACTCCTTAAACGCCTCCAGGGATGGTGACTCCACAACCTCCCTGGGCAACCTGTTCCAATGCCTGATCACCCTAACAGTGAAAAATGTTTTTCTAGTAACTAATCGGAATCTCCCCTGTCTCATCTTAAGGCCATTTCTTCTAGTCCTCTCACTGCAGGCATTGCAGAAGAGACCATCCCCCACCTCTCTACAACCTTCTTTCAGGTGTTGTAAGAGTGCAGTGAGGTCACCCCTGAACTGTCTCTACTCAAGCCTAAACATCCCTAGCTCGCTCAGCCATTCTTCATACAACATGTTTTCCAGACCTTTCACAAGCCTTGTTGTCCTTCACTGGACTTGCTCCAGCACCTCACTGTTCTTTTTAGAGTGAGGGACCCAAAACTGAACACAATACTCATGGTGCAGCCTCACCAGTCCCACTCCCTCCCACAGGGTCCTGCTCCCTCCTCGCCAGTGCCGAGTACAGTAGTAGTGTGTAGTCATGCAGATGTGTGTACTAATAATTCTCTAATGAAAGTTTCTGATACTTGCTTTAGTGATACTGAAATTAAAACAGAAGACATCTGCTTCCAGGAAAGGACCATCTGCATTAAACTTTCAAAATTATGATGGATTGGCTAAAGCCAATATTTGAGTCTGTTGTTGTCACTTAAAACTATAAATTATTGATAAATCATATATATATAGTCAAATAAATCTCCTAGACCCTTCCTCTCAAATTTTGCAAAACAGACTCGTGGTTTGCTCTGTATTTTGTTAATTAGTGGTTTTTTTCTCCGTTAAATTGGGATATCTTGGAGACCAGTGATAAGTGGTGTCCCTCAGGGGTCAGTGCTGAGGCTGATGCTGTTCAGCATCTTTGTCAGCAACATGGGCAGTGGGATTGAGTGCACCCTCAGCAAGTTCTCTGACCACACCAAGCTGTGTGGGGCAGTCAACACGCTGGAGGGAAGGGATCTGCCATCCAGAGGGACCTTGACAGGCTTGAGAGGTGGAACAATGCAAACCTCATAAAGTTTTAATAAAATGAAGTGCAAGGTTCTACATCTGGGCCATGGCAATCCCAGGCACAGCTACAGGTTGGGTGGTAATTGAATTGAGGCCAGCAGTGAGGAGAAAGACTTGGGAGTGACAGTAGATGAAAGCTCACCATGAGCCAGTAGTGTGTGCTAGCAGCCCAGAAAGCCAATCAAATTCTGGGCTGCATCCAAGGGAGTGTGGCCAGCAGGTCAAGGGAGGTGATTCTCTCCCTCCACTCTGCTCTTTTGAGCCCCTACCTGAGAAAGACTTGGGAGTGACAGTAGATGAAAGCTCACCATGAGCCAGTAGTGTGTGCTAGCAGCCCAGAAAGCCAATCAAATTCTGGGCTGCATCCAAGGGAGTGTGGCCAGCAGGTCAAGGGAGGTGATTCTCTCCCTCCACTCTGCTCTTTTGAGCCCCTACCTGAAATACTTTGTGCAGTTCTGGTGCCCTCAACATAAGAAGGACATGGAACTGTTGGACTAAGTCCAGAGAAGGGCCACGAAGTTGGTAAGAGGACTGGAGCACCTCCCCTGTGAAGACAGGCTGAGGGAGTTGGGGTTGTTCAGCCTGGAGAAGAGAAGATTGTGTGGAGACCTCATAGTAGAACTTTCAGTGTCTGAAGGGGCTACAGGGGAGCCGGAGAGGGACTCTCTGTTAGGAACTGCGATGATAGGACAAGGGGTAATGAATTAAAATTGAAGGAGGAGAAATTTAGGTTAGGTATTAGGAAAAAAGTTTTTTTTACTGTGAGGGTGGTGAGACACCGTAACAGGTTGCCCAGGGAGGTAGCGGATGCCTCAACCCTGACAGAGTTCAAAGCCAGGCTGGATGAGGCCTTGAGCATACTGGTCTAGTGGGGAGGTGCCCACTGTGATGCTTAGAGCAATACTGCACTGCATTCACTTGAATCTACAATGGAGAAAAAAATTTGTGTCTACAGAACTCCTGGAGGATTTGCAGTGGGATTTTTCCCCCTTTTGTTCTTGCTTTTCAAAGTTACTTAGTTTCCATAACAACACAAGGTAATTGTTAAATGCATGCTGAGGGCTAGGTTGTTGTTTGTTTTTTTATTCCTTTTGCTACTTAATGTTTGAAAGTATATTATATGTAGGATAGGAGCAGTATGGTAATTCCCTTAATGACTTTTTTTCCAAAACTAAAATATTAAACTGATAAACATGGTGAAATATTTAGGAATAGCACTTTGTGTTCTATACTTCGAAACTAACTTGTGGTGTAGTGTTTATAATGTGTAAATCTGGATTGAGGCTGAAGAGGAACAAACAAAATACTATGTCTGTTGTCAGTCTTTAAAAAGTCTTCAACCATCCAAAATGTTACTGGGGTTACACAAGTATAGCATTGTGATGAACTGCAACTTGAACATGCGTCTCAGTTGCAACTTGACTGCTTGCCTGACTGCTTTTCAGCTGGTAGTGAAAACTGCTGGTATGAAATACCTACCCAAAAACCAGTGATTAAATGGATCCTAAATTTATTCTCGTTTCTGGTGCATAGTGTCTGTCTGTGCCTTTTAGTGTGTTAGGGTAGAAACTGCAAATAAGTGCCCTTAAGGACAGTGAACATGTTGTTGCTGATGAAGAAGAGCTTGTGTTTATATGCTGAACTCTGTCTTTTTCACTGACGTGTGAAGGTGAGGGAACCACACCTGGTCACCAGGCTTAACAGTAGTTAGAGCAATCCACCATGTAGCTGAACAGAGCAGAATGTGATGGTGGGAAATACATCTGTTCTTCGTTGTGTGACTTTCTGGTGGGTAGAGTGCTGCATTGGCTTAGCTTCAGACTTGCAGAAAGGACATAGCTATTGAAAATTGAAGCCAAAATGCTAAGTTATGAAAGAAAGCAAATGTTGCACTTCAATTTCTGCCACGTGCTGAAGCTGAGGAGCTGACATTTCAGCAGCAGAACGATGTCTTCATAGAGATGATGAGTACAGGCTGAGTCATGTAATCTTCAGCTTTAAAATTCAAAATTAATCTGCAGTACATAAAGTTTTTCATTGCTGCCAGCTCACTCTGAAAACTTCGTTGTGCCATATTTGCCAGTGGAATTGCAACTGTTTTGGCTGGCTTTTCTGGTTTAGTTTGGGTTTTGTTTTTCTTTTTTCGTAAGGAGAGAAGTATGTGTAGTTTTTCTAGCAACTTGCCAAGAGTTTGCATCTAAACATCCACAATGTCACCCACTCTCTGCATTGCTAATCCTTTGGGAGCTTCAGGCTTTTCCTCTTAGCAAGTTTGATTATCAAAGTCCAAATGAATGTTTTATCTTTGTAGGTCAGTTGCAGTCATTTGAAGGTTAAACAGCAATGTGAATGTTTATTTTCTTTGCATTCTGGAATATTATTTTTTAGGATTTTCAGCAAATATAGGTGGTAACGTAAGACAGAGTCAAGTTTTAGGGTGTTTGATTTTTGCCTGTGTCTTTAAATGACTGGATAATCAATTTGGGAAGGGGAAAATTGTTTTCTCTGAGCCCTGTTTTGTAAGGTATAATACCTATTGATCTGCTGTTTCTGAAGTGAATTATGTAGTATCCTTGTACATCAGGGTCTGTTAGAGGAACTGTTGGGGCATGATGTGGAGCTGTGTGGAATACCCTTGACATCTGGATGGCAGAGGGAAATAAGGGAAGATAATTCAGTGGCTTGATATTCAGAATCTCCACTGTAGGAAGTTGCTTGTTGTGTTTCCATTATGGGTTTTATGAACAAAAGAAATGATGGGGAGAGGGTGGAATTCTGAAGGAATTTCTAGCAATAAGAATTGAGATACAAAGTTGCTTTTAAGTTCTTTTGGCTTTGTTAGCATTTTTGTTTATTTCTTATTCCACTTACTAAAGTGATTCTGTTTTCATCTCAGGTCATTTACATGTTCTGAATTACTGGTGGTTCCATGTGGTGGTGATACCATACATGAATTTCCTGACACTGCCTATGTGCCTGGGCAGTGATTCCAAATTCTTCCTTGTGAACATCCATCTGCTTCCTTCTGCCTCCTGCTCAGTTTTATTTTGCTCTGGACTCAATCAGAACTTCCCTGTTGAGCCAAAGATCTCTCTGTTTCCTGTGCCACCTCTTCCAAAGTCCAGGTTGTGTGCTCTACTACTCTTCTTTGTCATTTCCCTCAAGTTCTTAAACACCTCACTTTCTGGTCACTATAGCCAAGGCTGCCATTGATCATCACATCCCTAGCCAGGCCTTCCTGGTTTGTGAAGAGCAAATCCAGCTGGCATCAACCCTGATTGGTCCATATAGTACCTGTGTCAAAAGCTTCTCTTTGTCACTCTGTAATATTGTAATCAAATTTGCAATAAAAACATTTTTCCACTGTGTTAAATACTAAAATGAATCCCAGTTGATTAAAAGGAAATGTGAAGTTGATTAAAAGAAAATGTGATAGTGTATACAAAATTGAATATAAATTGGTGTGTTCAGTAGCCATTTGCTTCTCTGTGTCAAACAGAAATTGGGGGCACCTTTTTGAATGGCAGCCAAATACAATAAAGAGAATTTCTTTGCACATATTATCAGTATTTTATGAGACAGAGGCAAATTAGCTGGAATCAGTACAAGCTGTAGAATCAACAAACTATTTTTCATGTGTGCTAAATAACCGTGTAGGAGGCCTTCATTGTGAACAAGCTGGTAATATTTTTCTTCACACAATTCTGAAAGAAATTTCTGTGATAACAGTGACATTTGCTGATTTGATCTTAAATTTCTTCCCCCTCGCTGTAAAATGTTATTTGCCCTAATAGGGATTACACGGTTATTCTGTAGAGGTTCTTTTTATAGAGATCAATATTGGCCTTGTAGACCATTTAAGTAATGGTGTTCTGGTGGGTTCCTTATTTTTTTGATCTGTCTCTTCAGTGGAAAGGATTTGAAGAGGAAAATCACAAAATGTAAAAGCTAGCATTAAAACTTGATTATTCTACTACTTCAGTTTACCACCTAATTTACACAAGAATTTGTGTTATCTGTGCTTTACAGTTTTAACTCTAACTTCCTCCATGATGTCTTAATGGAGGCTGAAGAGGTCAATGAAAGGCTCACTGCCAGCAAGTATTAGTATTGTACTAATGCAGTTGATTTGGTGGTTCTTGCCTAAGTGTAAATGGTTCGGTATAAATAAATAACCTAATAGTTTCTGTGGGATTGAAGCCTTTATATCCTCCCTTGAAAACTTAACAACCTTATAATGTGATACCTTCATCTTTCAGTTGAAGCTTGCCCATAATGGAAGATCCCCTCTTTATGATGCATGAATGTTAAATATTAAGTATCATGTTTCTGGTGGATTTAGAACTGTTTTCTGTTTAATAAATATTCATATTGGAGATAGTTAAAATATTTGATAGCCATGAAACTAAAAAGGCACTAGAGAAAATGTGAATTGAAAGCAATAATTGTTAAATCAAGATGTGGCTTTAAGTCTCAAGGCATATGGGGAAGAACTGTGAAAGGCTGTACTGCCACTCATTTAGCCTGTACATCACCTCTTGGAGGTGATGGTGTGGCAGAAGTGGGCCTATGTTAAGAAGCAGCTTTTGGCCTGCATTTCTTTTGCCTCTTAACCACTGACAAATGTCCTTTCTCTTCTTATGGAGCTGCCTGTATTTTCTTCAGATCTTCAGTCTCATCTCGTCTTCTGATACCACCACCAATGATCTGGTGGTATTCTAGTTGTACAGGAAGATGTACTTATTGCCAGTGGTCTCATCCATAATGTCTCCTTTTCTTTTTAAAATATAAGGGATTTTATATAGCTGAAAAACAAAAGGAGATTTGGCTATTTTTATCTCCCTAGGCAGACAGAATTTACCTTGTTATCTTTGAGGGGGAAATCCAGACTTGTAGTTCTTGATGTCTTTTCTTAATCTAACCGACTTGGCCGGGTAAGACAATAATAATTTAATATGATGGCTACTTTTAAGAGCATCTGTAGTTCATGCAAACTGTTTCTTCTGTGTGACACAAGTATCTTGTAGATTTGCAGTATGGAATTCCTTTGGCTTGCCTCCATTAAACAAGCTCAAGGTTGTTTGTGGGTTTTGGATTAGCTGGTTTTTATTTCTATACAGTACACGGAGCCCTTTATTTTTTCCTTCTGTGTTTGAGCGAAAGAAAATTTCCCACTGTAAATTTAGATTATTTTCTTTGTATTTAGCATAAGGCAAAACTTAAAAACTTTTTTTTTTTCAGTGTAAAGTTAAACCTTTTCTTACAGAACTAATTAAGTACATGTTTTTTTTAAAACACTTTCTCATGTATTGGCTGCCTTTATGGTCTGTTAGTTACTTAACAACCATTCAGCTTTATTTTAAAACAGATAAGAACAATTCTTTTGGAAGACTGATATGGTCTTCGTTACTTGCATCCTACATACAAGCTCTATTGATTGATGGTTTTGACAATGATATTATATATCACATTTAGAAAATTTTGAAAGAGTATTTTCTGCTCTTTTTCCTAATCCTCCCTTGCCACCATGGCTTGATAAGTCCTGGTCTGCTTACTTAAGATTCACATAACAGTAAAAATGTCATTAATATACAGTTGGGGTGTTCTGTGTTCTGATTTGTCATCTCATGTTTCTTGACAACTTCAGATTTTAGCAGCTGCTGTACACAAATTAAATGTGGTACTAAATTATTCCCAGTCATAAGTATCAACATTATTGCTGCGTGGTAAGATGCAGGCTGGAGGAAATAATAAAATTAACAGAAAGTAATATTTCATCCTGCAGATTTAAGCAGACACCCAAATCTCTAGGTATAGGATGAAATCCTTTAAAGTGAAGTCTGGGCATCAGCACACCACAAGGTTGATTAATATCGCCTTCTGTCAAATAGTGACTGTCTCGGGCAGCTTGCTGGAGACGCTAAGCTCCCTTATATTTTTAGCAAACCATTAGTCTCTCACAGGGGAGTGTGGGAGTAATTGTCAAAGCTGGTGAAGGACTGCTATTAAACCGAATTGCTGTAGCAGGTGTTGGGTGGGATCTCCTCCATTCTTATCAATTAGCAGCTAGTAGCTTCACATTTAAAGACATGTGAAAAGCAGCCCTGTCATGCAAAGATTTCCTAGCCTTCCTTGCACATTGTTAGATTGGGTCTTTTGACAAGTATTCCTTTTGAAGTTCCTGATCTTTGTCAACATACAAGAATTTTTACTATGTAAATCCTTTCCCTAGTCTGCCAGTTCACTTTTCAAGAGGATCCTTTTAGGGGTACTGCATTTAGCCTGGGTATGTCAAGGAAGCAAGGCTTTTGTAACTAGATTTGCCCATCCATCAATCCCTTACTTTTACTCCTTCTCCCTCACTCCAAAAGGGAAAAACCAAATCCACAGGCACTTTGGATTCTAACTGGCTGATGATTTCCATCGATGAGAGGTGTAAAGCTGTTGGGACAGAGTAAATGGCTGTGAAAACTGGTGGTTAAGTAGAGGAATAGTCCAGACATTCACTGAGAAATAGCTAGGTGAAAGCTAGACCATACCAATCCTGGACGGCTGCACGTGCAGCTGCCCCTCACTTTGCCAAGCAGTGTGCCTCTGCAGGCTTGGTTCTAGCTGTAGTGTTTCATGGTACATAAAGGATATACAGATATATATACTCTGGAGAGGAGAGCACCAGGACTGTACAAATAAGAGGGGCCTGTTGGTCTCAGTAAGCAGTGGTAATGTGAGTCAGGCCTGCAGGGCAGGAGGTGGTGGGTTAGTTTCTTTCCATCCTGCATGTTCTCTTCCTACCGATGCTTGTTCTGTCCAACTTTTTTTAGCTCAGTTTGCTCTGTGGGGGCCAGTGGTTTGTCAGGAGTTTGTTCTTTCAGCTATCTTGAAAGTTGGACCCTACAAAATGCTTGCCTAGAAACTCCTCAGTTATCTTTGATTTATCAATATTGGAGTGCAATTAAAAAACCACCATAAACATAAGCCCTAGAGAATTTAAGAAACACAAAAAAATAAAGGAAAAGATATTGTACAAAGCAGAACAATGGCTCCTTGCTTTGTGGACTGCTAACCCTGCAGTTTACCCAAACTGCTCCTCCTTTTGTGAGTACTACAATCATGGCCAATTATATTTGACAGGAGACTTCTGTAACTTTATTGATTTGTTTATTCCTACCTTCTCTGAGAAGCTTGTTGCACACATGTGGATATTCAGGAAGCTCATAGCAGCACAAGACAAGAACTCAAAATAAACAGAGATCCCAGCAGGGGAACTCTTAATCAAGCACTAAGTTGAGAAGTCTTCGGTAGAGTGATGATTCAGCACTTTTTGGCAATGGGATTGAAGCTAGTTAGGATTAATGCTCCCCTTCAGATCATAACTGCCTTGACTTCTGTAAATGAAAAGCAGCTGTTAAAGCACCATAAACATTTGTTAAATAATTAGTCTGTGGAGCCAGCTCCAGGACCTTGCAAATTATGAAATTCTGTAAGTTTTCACTTTGTAAGGGATCAGAGAAATAGAATTTCATTTGGAAGAATTTGCAAGTGTAGGTAATGTTAGTACATTCTATTTATTTTTTTCTGTCTGGTTGTCAGAACTATGGGGTATCAGATAAAAGCTGTTGCTATGTTATGAACTTGTATATTAATCGGATGACACAAGTTCTGGGCATTACTGAGATTTCACACATGAGTGTTGCCAGTAGGATTTTAATCATGCACAGGACTTGTGCTTTGGTCTCCTCAATCTCTGTAGCAAATTCTGTTACTAAATCAGTGCTTCTGCAAAAGGCAGGGAAGAGTTTTAGTTTCACACTGTTCTCCAGTTTTTTTTTTGGGGGGGGGGGTTTATTCTTGCTGCAAGTTCTTCATTGATGTAGCAATAACTGTGTGAAATACTACTGCCTTTCAATGATTTTCTTGTCTCCTCACACCGAAATAGTAGATAGAACTAGTGATGAAAACATAGTACAGGAGTACTAAAAATTGGACCTAAAAATGAATGTGGCATGATATGTAGGAGGATTAATGCCTTAATTGTTGTAATAGGATTTTATATCATTTTTTGTTTAGTTATAATGCACATTGAGGTAAAAAAATGTACATTTCATTGGGTGTTTTTTTTCTGCAACAGATTACAGGTTGGTTTGGAGCCTTGTCAGATTTGTCAAATAATGTGAGTAATCAGGCAGAGATATTAATATTGACAATGTCTGCTTATCTGTTGCAAAGTGTGTAACATCTTGCCAAAAAATGCGTGGAGCAAACTTTTGGCTGTGAGGAGGAGTCACGTACCTGAAGCAAACTGTTCTGAGGTCAATTCCTGCCTTGGCTTTGGAGTGAAAAATGAACATAGTGGGTCAATTTATGTATCCATCTTAGAAAATTCGTATATTCATTTTAGCTGTTGCTCCAGAAATGCACAGTGTGGAATACTCGAGTCAAAGTACAGCTTTATTGATGGAGCACTGTATGGTCCCACAGCTGCCCAGGTTGTCTTACTGAGCATGTTTTGTGCTTTCCAGAATACTCCTGAAGCTGCTCAGACATGGAGGTCAACAAGAGATTTTGGATGATGAAGGAAATAAGTAAAAGGCTGACTAATAAGTAAGTCATGTGAGGAAAAGCTGAGGGAGCCTGGGGAAAAGGAGGTTCTGCAGGGATCTGATTGTGCTCTACAACCTGAAAGGAGATTGTAGCCAGGTGGAGGTCAGTCTCTTTGCCCAGGCAACTAGCAACAGGATAAGAGGAAATGGTCTCCAGCTGTGCCAGGAGCAGTTCAGGCTGGATATCAGGAATAATTTCTTCACTAGAAGTGTGGTCAGGCATTGGAACGTGTTGCCCAGGGAGGCAGTGGAGTCACTCCTCTGGAGGTGTTTAAGAAATAACTGGATGTAGCACTTAGTGCTGTGGTCTGGTTGACAAGGTCTGTTTGAATGGTCAAAGGTTGGACTTGATGACCTTGAGGATCTTTCCCAGCCTTAATGATTCTATGATGTCAAAATACTCGGTTTCACAGTGCGAGACATTCTTGAGGATTCTTGAGATGGTTTAGTAAGAGGTTACTGGACAAACCAGTGGTTTTTTTTCCATTTTCAATTCTAGTGCATGATTTTGTAGAATAAAAAATTTAATCACATAATTTTGAAGTAATAGAGAAGGAGGTAGCATTCGGGCACTGGAACAGGCTCTCTAGGGTAGAGTTCAAGAGGCATTTGGACAATGCGCTCAGGCACCTGCTGTGTTCTCAGGGCCAGGAGTTGGACTAGATGATCCTCAAGGGTCCCTTCCAACTGATTGTTCTGTGATTTGTGTCTCATTGCTCCATCTTTTAAATAGATGCTTTTCATGTTTCTGTTTCTGTATCTTTCATATCTTGGATACATTCCTGCACACGTCTTTAGGAAGGAGCATGGAAAGAAAACCAATTGCTGTACAGATTGATAGAGCCACTGACTAAAGTCTCTGTCTCTATGTTATGAGAAACCTTGTATTATTATTGTTTTATTAATGTGTGCACACTTTTACATGTAAAATAATTTCTAGGGCCTCATTGTTTTGGTTTTTCTACTAGGGATTGCAACTAAATTCTTAAAATATTTTATGGATATAGAAATCAACTTTGGCCCTTGATTTTGGAGAAAAGGAAAATAACACTGGTTTTGAAGTAATGGGAAGACAATTGGAAATAAATGTATGTAATTACGTTGAATATACCTGCATGTTTTCTTCTTAAATGGAAGATTAACTTGTGCATCATTTCACACTAGATTTTTCTCAGTCTTGCATTGATAGTTGACAGTGCTTTACTTTCTTCCTACATATATAAAGCAAAAAGATACAAAAGGGACCCTTATCTTGAAGAGAAATCCATACTGCTAAGATGTCTATTTTTAGTTTGGCTAGTGACTTCGTCAGAGAAGCAGTGCATAGCATACTGCCAACCACAGTAGTGTGTTCCCTGGCCAAAACTGTAGCCTTGTGATAACAGGAGCTCCTTAGTGATGAACTTTTATTTTTTTTTTTTAACCCATGTGCTTAAAGAATTTAATACCTGTGGCATAGCCCAGTGCACTGCTTGGTTTGGTTGTGTGCCAAGTGGTTATTTCAAGTAATTATTTGACTTAAAAGTCATCTGTATTATACTAACAAAAAAACCTCAACCCCCCTTAAAATGTCTTTTCTAACAATAGGTGATGTGATCTTCATCCTATCCCCACATTTATGTTTTAAAGGTTTAACATGATTTATATTAAATCAACTTGTACCGGTAATGCTTTTTTATGCAGAATAGTAGTGTGAGTATGGATTGAAAACAAATAATTATTAAGCCAAGTGCTTATGAACCTGAAGTTTGATTTGGAGCTCTTAATCTGTTGGTTCTTAGATGCTTCACATGATGATCTGCTCTCAAAAAAAGAGCACAAATGAGTTTGATTAAAAGGATCACCAGTCATAATGAAATTCTGAGTATAACCAGAGGGAACCAAGAGAATCTGTGTATCTTTTTCTTTTCTTATACAAATCAAGGGTTTTAAAGCCACTTTGTAGGAATTCTGCATTTTTGTAGTGCCCATAGCTGAGCAGTCATACCTTTTACCTGACAGCATGGGAGTGTTTGGAAAAGACTTAGACAATTTCTCAAATAATCTAAGAGTGCAGAAGAGTCTTTTTTTTAAAGTTTCCACTGTATGTGAAATGATTTTAACTGCAAAATATAGTAGTACATTACTATCTGCTTACTTGTGTTCTGATTGGAATAGTGATATGGATAATAAGTGTTTTATATTGCCAGTTCTTACATAAAAATGCAATTTCTTACTAAAGGGTTTGTTTTTCTCCACTCTTGTTACCAACATTTCATTTTGTGCAAGTATTTTGAGGTAACTGGTAATTCCCTGTATGCACCAATGGGTTCTCTCTGCTCATTTTCTCCTCTGCTATTGATCATTAGCCGCAGGAATAATTTCCTAATACAGACCTTCTGCTGGAAGTTGGGTTGTTGATCTAAAATAGTATTTGCAAAGATCAATACTCTAGAAATACAGCACTTTACTGCTGCCACTTATTATCAGGCAGCATCTGTTTGGACTACTCACCAAATTGTTATACCACTACATATTACCAGCAATTCAAAAAGAGTACAGTAATTTGTTATTCACTGATTCTTTTCTGACAAATGTAGGTCTAACTTTTTATTTGTCTGTATAGAAATTCTTGTATATCAATGATGATAAAGGTATATTTTTACAGTACTTTAAGTACATGCATTTTAGCTGCTGTGCTGATATGTAACTATTTCAGTTAAATAATTTTCTTGCTAATATTTCAAATAGTGTTCCATTTATGAATTTTTCATTGTAGTTTTGAGAACTGGAAGCTAATCTTTGAACTCACACCCTTTCACAATTAGCTCTCATTGGGTCTGTTTCTGAAACTTTTACATAGACTCTGCACTGAGCATTGCCTTCTGTCTTTATGAAGTTCAATTTTAGGTCTCTGGTCTGTGTTCTTGATGCTTTTGTTTTCTTCTGTGGATATCTCTTAAGGGAGCTGTGACCACTTGTTTGAGAACGTGTGAGATAGGGAGGGATGTTATTGTGGGTATGAATTGTAGTGCTGTGGATTAATGTACTGCAACAGAAGGTGTATCAAAATGAAAATAGTCTTCATACAATGGAAATAAATGAAACTTTTGAGTTACTGTTGTCATGGTTTAACCCCAGCCAGCAGCCAAGCTCCTTGCTTATTTCCCCACCAGTGGGATAGGGGATAGAATCAGAAGGGTAATAGCTAGAAAACATGTGGGTTAAGGTAAAGGCAGTTTAGGGAAAGCAAAAGCCATACACACAAGCAAAGCAAAACAAGGAATTCATTTACTGCTTCCCACAGGCAGGCAGGTGTTCAGCTATCTCCAGAAGGGCAGGGCCCATCGCATGTAATGGTTACTTGGGAAGACAAACACCATCACTCCAAATGTCCCTCACCCTTCCTCCTTCTTCTTCCCCTTTTATATACCAAGCATGATGTCCTATGGTATGGAATATCCCTTTGGTCAGTTTGGATCACCTGTCCCAGCTGTGTCTCCTTCCAAGATCCCATGCACCCCCAACTTCCTTGCCAGTGTGGCGGTACAGAGAGCAGAAAAGGCCTTGGCTCTGTGTGAGCTCTGCTCAGCAATAACAAAAACATCTCTGCATTATCAACCCTGTGTTCAGCTCAAATCCCAAACATAACCTAATCCAGCACATTGACTTTGGATGTTTAGCAGTGTCTGTGATGAATTACATTGTAGTTGAGAGTTATGTAAATGTAGTGAGGTATTTAAATGTACTTGCAAAAAACGTCTCTGCATTATCACCCCTGTGTTCAGCTCAAACCCAAAACATACCCCCATACTAGCCACTGGGAAGAAAATTAACTCTACTCTAGCCCAAGCCAGCACATTGACCTTTAAAATAAACATTCTTTTTAAAAATTAATTTAATCCCTTCTACTAATTGTTTAGTCAAACAGGATTGCCTTCATTTACTTTGGCTATGTAATTTAGGTGAAAACACAGTGCTAAGTAAGAACTGAAGAATTAAAATACTCTTCCATTCATCAAAATTATTTTTGCTGAATCTGTGCTAGGAGCATGAATAGTTTTCACAAAGACTTCAGGTGTAACCAGGCTCAATAAATTCTTACAACGGCAATAATAACCATGTTCAGTCCTTAAAGTGTAACAAACTGGAGCATTTTAGCAACGTATAACTGAGATTATTACATATATTGAAAGGGATGTTCTTCCATGATTCCCAGATGCTTTAATCTCGCAGGCATCATTTGCATGAGCAGAGGGAGAAGATCTGTTGACTTAATTTTCATATGTATTAGTACTAATGCAGCATCATCCCGGTTTCATTGCATGTGACTTTCATCCAGCTTACGTTCAGCTTTTTTTCTCTCATTGCACTTTCTTACTTTGTTCATATTCCACACAAACTCACAACTGAAGTATTTCCTCATGCCATACTTTTATGCCTTTTCTCCTTGAAGTTAAGTAAAACAGAGTTTTTGAGAGTTGATGCAATGACCTTGTATGAGTGGGAAGTTACGATACCAATTCTAAAATGATGTGGTTTGAAAAGTAGCAATATAAGTCTCTTCCCAGTGCACTGCTTTCACAGTTTGTTTAGAATATGTGAACATCACAATTTGATTTTTTTTAAATTATCAGTTATACAGTACTAAGATATAGTACCCGTGCACAACTCTGTAACATGTCCTAGTGAATGCAGATTTTCTAGTGTAAGGCAGGCACATAACTAACTCCCACACACCCCTTTCAGAATTTCCAAGGTTCTTTTTGCTTTTGGTGCCCAGGAGCATTGAACTAAGATTTTCAGAGGTCTGGTTGGAATATCCACAAATGTTTTCTTAAGTCTCAAGAAGTTGATTAGGACTTATCATTCCATATGTATAGTTAGAAAATATCTTTCTCCTTTGTGTATTTTTCAACATCAAAGAAGCAGTAAAGTAATAAATGCAGTTCAGTTTTATCAAGGCACCTCTGCAATTGTTTTCATTCCAGCTGTTGTTAAAATCTCTTCACTGCTGAATATTTTGTTACTAACTCAAATAACAGTAGGTCATCACAAGACTTTGGTGTCGTTTCCAGATTATACACAACAGTGTCGAACTGCATGTTCCCCAGTGTTGGTAACTGTTCTCTTCTGTGGAAGTGATCACATGTAAGCCCTTTCCCTCATATCCCCTCCTTATTCTTTTCATCATTCATCAGGACTTCTCCTTTCATCTATGAATGGTCCTTTTTTCTTTCACAGTCTTTAGCAAGTTATTTTATTAGAGGATTTATGAAATCAGTTGCATATGAAGCAGATGTGTCTCATACTGGGCAATTCCCTGAAAGAATGTTAACAGATCTGCAAGGCAGGATTTCTCTCCCTATTACATCATTCTGTTTTGTTCTACTAATTTTTGTGAAATTAGTTACTGTGTTTGATTTCTTTGTTTAGTGTAATACTCACATAGGAGACCTGAAACAGTTTTAGGTGAGTCAAGTATATCCTGGGTAGTAGGAATGTCTTGTGAGAAATCTTAACCTATGTTATGTTATATTCTGAAGTGGTAATATTTTCACTTGCTTTTCTTGAAGTCTTGTCTTTGCAATATAAGGAGAATGAACTGTATGTAAACATTTGAATTGTCTCAGGACTATGAATTCTTCCTGTTGTCCTGTTAGAAAGGACAATTTTCAGCTGTTTGCCTTTGAACAAAATACAGTAGGGTAAGTTGCCCTGAGCAGTTCTTGCATCTTTGATACAAATGAAAATGAATCAGAAACATCTTGTCTGACTAAAAATTTTTGGTGATATTTTTACCAAACAGTTTACAAAGAACAGACAATTATGTAAATGAAAAAGTCTAAAGACTCAAACGAGAAAAAAAAAAGGCAGTCTGAAAACTCAAAAATCTGATTTGTTTCACTGCAGAATTTCTTCCTTCTAGTAATTGTATATTTTGTTCTAATAAGAAAAAAAATCAAACTTTACTCCCTCTTATGAGGTAATGGACTACTGAAGAGTATCAGAAATTCCGTATGTTTAATGTCAGAGAGAGATTATTCATTCCTCACACTTTATATATTTGAAATTTGCCACCAGAATGATTGCTTATCCTCAGTGGAACTTACATCAAGTCTGTACTAAAGTGCAGGTAAGCAGAAATCGATCTAAATGCCTTACTTGGAAGAAACCTAAATATTTTAATTATAAAACTGAGTATTTTGAAGCACTTCCCTGATTTTAGGAATCCATGCTCATCAGTCGTTTTTAAAACTGAGGTTTTATTTTGAGCCATCTCCCACTTCTTAAAAAACTGGTGCACTGAATTTGGTCACTGATGGCCGTACGGTTAGGATGAAGGACAAAGTAGTGACCTGTATAACTAGCTATACAATGTTTTCAGGTGTGACAGCTTTTTGTTGTATGTAACCTACTCCAAATAGATTTGTCTGCCATAATCTCATTGCTGTCCTCGTGGTAGGCTTAAGGTTTAGTGAGGGTTACAACCCAAATTGAGCAGGGGTCTGATGCTTTTTCATTTCTACTTTTCCTTTTCCCCCAACTCTCCTCTAAACACATGTGCACACATAAGATAGCTTAGTTACACTGGCATCTTTCTGTAAAATCCCAGAGACTTAAACTTATGTGATTATTGAAGAGGATTTCTTTCAGTGGGAGGATAAATTATGTTTCGTGAGCTCTGCTTTCCCCATCTGCTTGAGTTTATCATTTGTTGGAAATTTTCTTCTCAACAGGTCTGTAGAAATTAAGCAATTGCCTCTGCTGGCAGTCAGGGGCTTTTGTTTGTCTCATCTTGTGAGAGGCAGCTCTCACATTTCTGCTGTGATTCAGAGGCTGTGCCTTGACACCCTGTCACTGGCACAGGTTGCCCAGGAACGTGGTGGCTGCTCCAATCCGGGTGGTGTTCAAAGCCAGGCTGGATGAGGCCTTGAGCATCCTGGTGTAGTGGGGAGGTGTCCCTGCCCATGGCAAGGGGGGTTGGGGCTAGATATCTGTAAGGTACATTCCAACCCCTAAAATTCTATGATTCTATGACTTACTTTACCATCATAAGTAAGAATCACAAACAATGGTAACACAATAGAGTTCTTCAATTCAGATTCTACATACTTCTAAGAAGTTTGCTGGTGTTGTCACTGTCTGCGTGCACTTGAAAAGTACGGATTTAAGTGTGACATTAGAATGTTTGCCTGTGTTCAAACCCACAGTTTTAGGGATGGGTTTTGTCGGATGTTTGTCAAAATAGAGTCTACATAGCTGCTATAGTGAGCAAGGGGAAATCTTGCTTTAGATGAAGTCTGAGCAGTGCTAACATCAGACTGTTTACTGAATCAGCTACTCAAAACCATTTTTCTGAAAGCTTGTCCGCAAAAACAACTCCGTGTTTCAGTACAGATGAGTTGCGTTCAATAGTGATGGTAACACTGAGCAAAGTTTCCTTAATGGAAGGGGGTATAAAATAATCTAGTCTTTACAGGGTGAAATCAAGACCTAATTTGTCTTGAAATGTAACAAGTAGATTGTGGAACACAGATGCAATCCCTTTCTAATCAAAAATCCTACCAAGACATTGTCTGCTATGCTTTGCAATTGCTGACATTTCAAGTAGTTTTCAGATATTGATCTGCCTGACAGGTCATATGTGATATTTCAGAGTAATAGAAGAGTATATAAAAACAACGAATCAAAGTGTGTGTGCTTAAAAAAGTGCAGCCCCGTGAATCAAATAAGGCACATTTGGCTTCAAAGTAGTGTTTATATTGCCAAAACCTCCTGAGAACTCCTAGCAGGACATTCAGCTTGTGAGCAGGAGACATGGCTCCAGATGGTGCAGTGGGAACTGTTTTGGCTCCTTGTGAGCAGGAGGTGCATTAGCCTTCAAAATCTGCTTTCTGTGGAGGATCTGCAAGGCCCTGGGGCTTGTGGTGGCAAGTGGAGCTGAGGAGGATTCTGCAGGTGTGGCCACACTCAGCGTAGGGAGGAGCTGCAACCTTTACAGGCTTTACACAGATCGTTCAAGCAGAGATTGCTGTGGTTCAGAGTTGGCTGTGAAGGCTTTACAAAGTCATGTGTGGCTGTGGAAAGTCAGCTCACACATACACACATCGAGGGTGAAAACTGGTGCGAGAAATGGTATTTCTAATTTTGAGAAAGAGTTAAGAACATTCTTGCTGAATTGTTATCAACGTGATTTTATATAATGAACCGTAATCAGAAATAGTATGCAAGCCTGATTAAGGCTGTTGATGCAGTGAAACAGGAATACACCCACACATGTACTTTCTGAAGGTAATTTGCTTTTGAAGGTTTGGTATTGGAATCTAGATGATTTCAAATCTGTTTTCATTTTATAAAATGTTTTGCATGCATGTGAACCAGGAACAGATGTAGATATTTCCTTTTACTGGCCATGGCTGGGGGAGAAAAAAAATCACATAAGGCTAAAAGACTTTTCTGTCATACTTCCTTAGTTTTTAATGCAAAAACCTCAAGTAGATAGGCTGGACTGTGGTTGGGATTCAGTTAGAAAGAGGTACGTTTATTTTTCTTGTCTCTGTGAGTTACTTTAGCCCAACTTAGAGAACACTTAATACATTTTATAAAGAGTAATTGGCTCTCGGGGTGGCAAGACAGTTGATAAAAGACACCTGAGGTGTACCTGCATGGACAGGTGGGCAGACCAAACACACACAAGTTTTCTTATGCTTTCAGACAACTAGTAATGTCTAACTATCCACCTTAATTTGCCTGTTAGGTTTAAAGATATCTGGATGAAGTGCCAGTACTGCTGGCATACGTGTGCTTGTAATAGACTGATTCTTATTTAAATTGCAAAGTATGTTTTTTGGGTGTCACTGCCACCTTTCTTGCTCTTTTCACTTTCTAACCTGATTTGCCAGCTTGACTGTCTGAATTCATGACCAGAATTGCTTATTTGGCTTCTTCCTGATATTGCAGTTTGGTGTAGGTCACTTTACACAGAGGGTTGTGCACAGATTTGCACAATTGCTCTTGAAGAATTGATGTATGTGACCAGATAGGTATTATTTTCCCTGGAGATAACTTCTGTCTTCAGTGAGTGACTCATATAGTTATCTTTGAAATATAAGTGCTGCCTATTTGGATGTTTTCAATTGCTTTTATTATATAGTCGGTGTTAGAACTATGGAATATAATGTACGTACATCATCAAACCAAAGGGTGTTGTCATCTACCTGTTGGTCACTGCAGAGATATCTACACAAGAGAGAATTTCTAAATAACCTTTCTTGGTTTTCTGCATGTACAGAGTTCTTCCTCTATGGAAGTCTTCTGGAATCCAACCTGAACACCCACTCCCTAGCACAGTGCTAACAAGAAATTAGTCAACCAAAATATTTATATCTAGCTTTGTTTTTTAAACCATAAATGTTGCAATCATGCAACATGCAGATTTCTGCTGAGTAACTATGTTTTGGCAGGTAATTTTTTATTTTACATTGTTTTTTCACCACTGTTAGTACTTGAAGCAGTTTAGATGCAGGATAGAAATTTATGTACAACCAGTCTGGCTTTTGCCTTGTGTCCTTGAGTCCATTCCTGTATGTAAAAGGAAAGTGCCATTGGAATATTCCTTCATTTAACACAGTACAAGGCTTCTGTAGTTGTACTCTGTTCCCTGCTGGGGTTTTGGGGCTGTTTGGATTTCACATTGAAAGCTTCAGATACCCCTTTCAGTTTATAAGGTGGTATCATTACTGGATATAACACACTCATTTATATCACCAGATGATAGAGCACCCCCCATAAAAAGGTGAAATCTTACTTAAACCAGCATTTCTTTCAGTCTTAATTTTAAAGGACATTTTAAAGGAAAATTAACAAAAAAAGCTATATGTAGTCCTATGTACAAGTTGAGCTGTTTATTCCTTTATTTCCATAAAGATATTTTTGAAAATAAATGTGTAATACATGTGGTTGTCAAGGACAAAAAGCTCTTTATATGTGTTTTCTCAAAAATAGGAAAGTGAATTATCCCCAGGGATCTCTGATGTCATGCCTGCTTATGTTATATAAGAGTTAGAAGCATAAAAGCTTTTTTTTTTTTCTGGTGGATTTATGGTGCCTCACAAGTTAAGATTTACACAGCATGTGTGTCAAATGGCAATCTAAGATGGTTTTCATTTTCGGTCTTTGGGACTGATCCCAATGCTTAGCTCTGAATGAAATCAAACTAGTAAATTAATGTCTTCCTTGGACAAAGAACACACCCCTTTAAGTTTAGGAATATCTAAATTATATCTAATGTATGAAAGGGGTTGCCAGAAGCACTGCTCAAAGAATATGTGAATTGGTTGCCATGCCTTCTATGTGAACAATTTCATTGTCTGAAGAAAAAAATGTTACTTCATCTGGTTGCCGTTTTTGTTTGCTCATATGGATAAAATAGGCTTCAGGAAACACAAAATAAGGTTCCAGAAAGCAGATCACACCCAGTGTTAAATTCTCTTTGGGGTGGAGTATGCTGGAGAAATTCAGCATACAGTAACCCATCAACATCACTAGAATAGTGGTCTGGATGTTTGCTAGTGGTAGGGATTTTAGAATCCCTTGGAATTTAATGCATACCTGATTTTGAAGCCTGTTTCAGTGTTGGGCTGAAAGGACACCAGAGTTTGGCTGGGATTGCCTGGTTGTGAGTTAAATTATTGCAGGCAAAATATGAAACTGATGGTCTAAGAGAAAAATGAAAAGAATGGAAAATATAAGAAAGTGAAGACTTGCTGAAAGTGGTTCTTGCTTTCGTATAAAATTGGTTGCTTATTAATTTTTTGTTTCATCTTCTAAGATCAGTATCTAAATAAGAGCACAATCATAACTTTTTTTCTTTAAACCCTTTCTTATAACCTGTTTTTATTACTAGGGGTTTATTTTTGGTTTTCATTTATTCTACACTTGTAGATCAAGTTCTTTTCAGCGATGTATCAGTATACTTTTGATTGCTTTGCAGTACAGGAATGCAAAACTTGTAATATAAAAAGGATAAATTGGCATATTATGGAAAAGAATATAAAGAATATTACCAAATTGGGATTTTTTTTTTTCCAGAAGGAATTATAGTGGAAGGCTGTAGAGGGTTCAGCTAAGTGCCTTTCAATTTGAATGTTTCAGTTGTCCACAGTCATAAAAAAAATGTTCACGTTTTTGCTTACAAATCAGTATCTTCCTTTAAGATTTTTAATTAACTTCCTTTCTTGGTATCACACACTTGACTGCATGTGGCAGTCATTTGAAATGGAAGCTGCTGTACTTCTTGCAAGGATTGTTTGAGGATTGCATGCTTCCTTATCTGTTCAAACACGTGAACTGTTCAAAGTATTTCTTTCTTCCTCTCTGTAGCCCTTGTATGACTTCATAGTATGGATTATGATTTTCAGTGTTATTATTTCTATCTGTATTTACTTGGCTGAAGTTGGAATACTAAATAAAGTTTGAATAATCTGAAAACATAAAAGGTTTCTGCTGCACAGCATATCACAGGTTATTAGGTTCTGTAATTCAAAATTTCATGTAGAAACATACAGTGGAAATTCGGTGGGTTTAGGTTTAACTTTGTTTTCCTATAACAGCAGCGAATGCAGATTCATTATGCATCTAAACCATTAGTAGTTGTGGGAACTCTTGTTTAAATGACATGAGGATTAATTGCCATGTTTGCTTATGTTATATTTATGTACTTCTGTCTAGAGAGGCTTTTGTAAAAATAGCATTTACATCTTGTGTGTAACTATATGTAGATATATGTATACAAAAATATACACGGTATATATGTCTACACAAAAGCAAAACATCTTTGTCATAAAAGAATGTTTGTATGATTCTATGAATACCATTTAGATAGATCAACTGTTATTTTAATAGGCTATATGGACTAGGGAAACCCCTTTTTTAGGTGTGTACCTTCAAATACTGTATTTCAGTAATAGCTTGAATTTGGTTTTTGCTTTACAAACATGGTTCTTGTTTTAATCTGTGTAGCTTCTTGTTGCTTTTTGTTGTGTTTTTTGTTTGCTGTGGTTTTTTTTCGGTATGCAGGAACTGTAATAGACTCAAGTAATAATCTACTTTGTATTTTCACATCAGCAGATAACAAAGCAAATTCATTGAACATCTATTATTTTGGAAGCTTGAAGAAATTATATTTTGTTTGATGAGATGGTCAGTTGTCTTTTGAGTGGCTTTTGTTGAGGGAGCAAACTGAGGTCTCAAATTCCAATCTGATGGCATTTGTTCATAGAATCATAGAATTTAAGGGTTGGAATGGACCTTACAGATAATCTAGTCCCAACCCTCCCTGCCATGGGCAGGGACACCTCCTCACTAGGTCAGATTGCTCAAGGCTTCATCCAGCCTGGTCTTGAACACTGACAGGGTCGGGGCAGCCACCACGTCCCTGGGCAATCTGTTCCAGTGTCTCACCACCCTCACAGTAAAAAACTTTTTTCTAATATCTAACCTAAACTTCCCCTCCTTGCCCCCTGTCCTTCACCTGCAGTTCCTAACAAAGAGTCCCTCTCCAGCTCCCTTGTAGCCCCTTCAGATGCTGAACGGCTACTATGAGGTCTCCACACAACCCTCTCTTCTCCAGGCTGAACAACCCCAACTCCCTCAGCCTGTCTTCATAGGGGAGGTGCTCCAGTCCTCTTATCAACTTTGTGGCCCCCTCTGGACTTGCTTCAACAGTTCCATGTCCTTCCTATGCTGAGAGCACCAGAACTGCATGCAGTATTCCAGGTGGGGTCTCACAAGAGCAGAGTAGGGGGAGAGAATCACCTCCCTTGACCTGCTGGCCACACTCCCTTGGATGCAGCCCATAATTTGATTTGCCTTCTGAGCTGTGTGTGCACACTGCCAGCTCATGGCAAGTTTCTCGTCCAGTGTCACTCCCAAGTCTTTCTCCTCACTGCTGGTTTCAATTCCTTCCCCACCCAACCTGTAGGTGTGCCTGGGATTGCCATGGCCCAGATATAGGACCTTGCACTTCATTTTGTTAAACTTCATGAGGTTTGCATTGTTCCACCTCTCAAGCCTGTCAAGGCTCTACCCCATTGAGGGCCATGGCAGAAGGGTTGCTTCCCAGGGTTGAGAAGGAAGGATTGTGGAGGGCAGTTGCTGACAGTGCCAGCAGCTGGGCTTAGAATGAATAAAAAAAAAAAAAAGCCATACCTGAGTGGCTGCTGAACAGGCCTGGGGCACAAGTGAAGGAATGATAGCAAGGCAGGAATCAATGAACTTCTCATGTGGACATCTAGTAATAGTCTTCCTGCTCCTAGTTGTCCTCTCCAGCACTGCAGCAGTACCTTTAAAGCAGGAGAAGTAGTGCAGGAGCATCTTCAGGAATGTGTGTGAATATGAAACACTCTCTAGATTAATATGGGGGTTGTTGGAAATGAAGCTTATTAATTTTAGGTAAAATTTATCTTTCATTTCTGAAAAGGTGCTTTTGTTTCTCCCTTGAACACATGACTTCATGATCAATCAGCCTATGGAGAAATAGTACTCTGTGGAGGTTTGAGAGCTGGATGACTTTCATGAAGGCAGCAGAACAGCTCCCTGTAATTCTCTTGCCAAATCATTAATTTAAGAGAAGCAGCTGCAGTGATAGAACAAAGAAATATAATGGTATTGAGGAAAAGATCTTAAATGATGAGTTTATTTTTATTTTTTAAATAATCCTTTTATCAAATTAGTGACACAGGCCAACACCTGTTGTAAAAAAAATAAAGTTAGCTTTGAGTTGCACTCCAGACTGTTTAGAAGCAACTGGAAGTTTGGAGCTGGTAGACTAAGCCCCTTCAAAACTGTGTTCTCTCACTTGACCCTGATGTTTGTGGGATGTCATGAGACATGTGGTGATGACTGCCTGTACTAGTTTGCCAGCATGAACATGGCCAATGGTGCAGCACAGAGATCACAGGCTAAGCTCTATCTCTTTATTGGCACCCAAAGTTATGCTGGAAACCAAGTTGTAGCCATGCTGGAGGAGAAAGGAGGTGTATGAGCAAGGATGCAAACCTCAGGAAAAGGCATGTGTGGGACTTGGTTTAATTTACCGCACTTACACTGAACTGTACCTATACCAGCAAGTATCTGCCCATTTATTTGGGGCTTGTTTTCTTGGTCAGGGGTTTTTTTGTTTGATTTTGGTTTGTGACTGTTCATAGGTCACAGTCTCACAGTACCAGGTGTTAGTCATTGATTAACATGGGCACTTTGCAGTTAAGTAACTTTTTTATAAGTCTACACTCCAGGGAGAGCAGTCTGTTTCTGGAACCATTACCCAGGGATGCAATATAGCAACAGCTAGAAACTGAGAAAGAAACACAGAAGAGAAACATCTCTTAAAAAAGGGAGGGATATAAGTCAAACTCTTTTTTGTAGTTACTAAAAATTTGCTTTCTTGAGAGATGGTATCTGTGAGCTAGAATATTTTGCTCTTGTGTGTTGGCACTGGTTTAGAGACGCTTCCTAGAGAGCAAGTGCTCCTTTCAGAAATACACTGTTGCTCTTAACAATCTCATTCCAGGAATAGAACACAGTATAGCATACAGTAAGATTTATCAGCATCTCGTTTTCAGATCCTGTAAGTTAGCTTCCAGAAAAAGGATTCTGCATTTAATTAACTCCATGAGTGATATTCATACCGAAGTGGAACATGACTGTTGAAGTAGGAATAACCATGTGCAGTGCATTTTCTCTCTCTCTGCCTCCCTGTATCAGTTAAAAGGAGTTTTAAAGGGTTTGCTTCAGCAACAGTTATTTGTACACTTGAAAACTGAGATACCCATGTCTTGATTAATGGATATGAAATTGATGTGAAAACAGAGGATGCAGTCTGGCTTGAGATGCTGTGGTGTTGGCATGGTGGATAATAAGTGGGATATCAGCAAAATATGCTGAAATGCACAGGTGAGGGATTGCTCTCCCCTGTGTTCCTATATCTGTCTCAATTTGATAGCTTTTATTATGCTTCATTTACCATCCTGTTATGTCAAGAGCATTTACCAAGTGACTGCGGGAGAGTATGATTATTGAGTGTGACTTCATCGTCTCCTGCGTGGGGAGGCCAGCTGGTTCACTGTGCTCTGGGCCAACTGATGGTTCACAGCCATGGTTAGTAGGGCTCGAAACCTGAGGGAGCAAATTCTGCTGTGTGCACAGCAGATGCTCTCAACTCAGCACCCTTCTCTAGTGGCCGCACACCCTGTTGTTTCACTGTGTAAGCAGAGCAAGCTTGTGTTTGTCTGTAGAAAGGCATACTGCAGGAGTGCAGAAACTGATGGTAGGAACTCACATTAATTACTATTACACCCTAAAATCAATGTAACAGTGCCTAAGTTCATGTACATTTGTGTCAGCTACTTCAGCAGAGAATGAAGCTAAGAATAAAGCACTATTAAGTCTCAGCAGATCAGTGCAGGTGATCTTTGTGGGTTTGGCAACAGATGACTCTCAGTGTCCTCAGAGCAAACATTTTCTTCTGAGGATTAGGGTGCAAGGAAACATTCAGAGAAAAAGGCAGAAACAGTGACTTGCTGACATGTGAATCAGTGACAGATTTTATACACACCAGAAATTGGAGAGGTGGAGGAAGGAGAAGAAAGGAAGTTTGAAGGAATCTATCTTTCATCTTGTGCGGAGCTGACAACACAAATTCAGTTATCACAAAACCAGCAATTCCCCTAAGTGTAAGAAAAATAAAACTGGTAAGTTAGTAAAGTACCAAACACTGTTCTTCAAACTTCCTCAGAAAGATGAACCCTTTAACTTTCCTACAATTAAAATGATGGAAGTAATCCTGGGAAGAAAAGGGTAATGTTAATAATAGGTAGCCACATAAAGACAAGTATTTCTAAAGGCTAAATTGAATTTTTCTTCTCTGAGGAATTAGTTTTATGCGACTAGACATTATTTTGTACATATAATAACTTAATTGGATGATAAATTAATACCACACCCCCCACACCCTCTCCCCAGGGTTTGATCTGTTGTAATTCAGGTAAGAATTTTTGACAGAAATAGCTAAGCTTTCATATAGAAAATATTTTTTTCCTTGTTCTCATTATTTTTTCTAGTTTGAGGCGCTTCTAGTTTTCAGGGGTTTATAGCAATGCCAGTTCTTTTACCCATAAAGGTTAACAAGGGTTGCTGCCAGTAATGTGTGCACATGTTGTGCTGCATTTCCTAAGTTGACTGCATTTCAGTAAACCCTGTGAAACAGAGATTTCATTTATGTTTTTAAAAACTGCTTGCTGTAAAATGTTATTCTGATCTCATTATCCCACAGTTTTCAGTGTTTTAAAGTATCCCTGGCAGTATGTTACATTTACCATCCTCTTTTTTATTTTACTGTTTGGGGTGGGGCAGGTGAGTGTTATGAGGCTTGGCAAAAATAAGACTTTCTAAAATTTGTGAACTGATTCACTCATTTCCGAATTTTTAATTATAAAATGCCACTTTTTAATGAGGGCTAATGGTGAAGTATGAAGTCCTTCCTCTGGAACATTATGAATCATAAATAATTTGGTGCCCCCAAATCTATCTCTATCAACATCAGACTCTTAGGATCATTAGCACCTGTGATTCTACAACCTGAAGTCTCATCATGTTCCCAGCAGACAACAGAGTAATTACTAAATCTCTTCAAGCAGGACTCAGTTGTGGGTAATGTCACTACTCTGTAAGGAGAAAGAGCATAGACTCACATAAACTAAAGCTAGAACAAACTGTAATAGAGGGGTCTCTGAATTGATGTGTCAGGCTTGATCTCCTTTTCTCCATTCACCTGAACGTGTAATTGTTGAATTATCTTGTTTGGCTGACTGGATCCAAGATAGAAGCTGATTACTGTGAAGTAGTTGATGGGTTTTTTTACTCTCCTGAGCTGATTTGAGTGAGGTATTTCTTCTTGATCAGCTGCTTCTATTTGCTGCTTTGTATTCCAAAAGCCTCAAGATGAAATCTTAACTGGTAGGTCTTCATTTTCCTGGTGTCCAACTTCAGTCATGAGGAACAAGAAATCAAGACTTACCTGCCTTTTAAGAATGATGCAGGTCTGCAAAACTGTCTTGCAATTTATCTATAAGGACCTTTTAAGTTTTATCAGAATGGTCCTTTGTCCTACAGCTAAAACTCCAGTTTTGGAGGAGGCAGTAAAGTGATTGCCATAATTGTTTATTTTCCATTAAATCTGATGATCAGTGTAACCAGAACCTGTGCTTTAGGAGTTTTTAATGTTAGCAGATGTAGTATTTTCACTTTATTTTGATTGGAGCTAATTGAGCCTTTTTGATCAGACTGTTAGATCTCAAATTAGACACCAGAGTGGAAAGGTCTAGAAAATAACCATGGACAGGTGGCTACAGTCTCAAAAAAAATTCACTTCATAGTGTTTTAATTTATATAGAGATAGACAGAGGCAAGATCGGAGTTCAGTTCTTCAGAATATGATAGTAACTATTACCATAATCATTTATGGCCTGTGTTCCAGCTGTTACAGCAGATGAAGGAGGAGAGCTGCGAAAACCTGCAGAACATGAAGCAGCTGGTCTCCAGAGTGAGTCATCTGTAAAGCTGAGTCAGGAACAGAGAATTTCCTTTGGAAAATATACTGTGGTCATGTAACTAATGACAGTACCATATGTACAACAGGTCAAGAATAAGCTACATAGACCACTTAGTTGTATTTTTTTCATATACAATTGTATCTATATCTATAGCTATATATTTATATTTATATCTATCTATCTATCTATGTATACATGTACTTATTTAGGATTGTTGACCTGGAAATTTTTAAAGGAAAAAAATATTTTGGGGTATGGGAAACTGGTAGCATTTGGTGCTTTTATGGAACACCGAGCTTGGGAATTTTTAGAGTTGCTGTGTGAACTTCTGTCCTTAAGTTAATGCGAAACTTGTACTCGCAGGTTTTCTGTTTTTTGTAAGAACTAGCACTTGAGGGGGAGGAGATGTATACTTTGTTTTCAGAGATATTGATGGTGGAAGGGGAATGGAGAGGGATAGAAATCTTGTCTTTCATTGCAAACTATGAAGGGGAGCATGTGGTAGTGCACACTTCTGCCTGTTTTGTGTTCCACCCTCCGCTTGATCTTTCCTTCACTATCCCTTTTAGCCTGTCTTTCTCCCACCCCAAATCTTTATCAGTTTTCCCTCTGTTTTCCTTTTGTTCTGCCTATAAAAGCAAGCCTATATAGATTTTTGAAAGTTCTGTGCAGTGTGGCCATTTCATAGAGCTTAAGAGTGCATAAACTGTATTTGATATGGCATTGTTGAAAAGCATAGGCGGCAGAACATTAGGTTATGTGATGGTGCACAGTGTTTGCATTTTTCCTTCTTCGATCTGATGGTGCACAAAGTTGTTTCACCAGTTTGATTATTTCTTAGGCTGGAGAGTGTTTGAAAATTTTAAAAAGTCACAGCTGAAAATTCAATAATTTTGAAACAGCAGTATGAACAGACTGACTTTCTAAAGTGATTCTAACTATTTCATTAGAAAAAACCTATTGTTTCAGCAGTATCATTGACGACAAAGCTGAGTGGTGCAGTCAGTACAACAAAAGATGGGATGCCACGTAGGAGGACATGCACAATCTCAAGAAATGGGTCCATGAGAACCTAATGAGCTTTAACAAGTCCAAGTGCAAGGTGCTGCACCTGGATCAGGGAAATCCCAGACACAAGTGTACTGACTGGGAGGTGGACTTGTTGAGAGCAGCCCTGTGGAGGAGGCCTTGGGGGTGCTGGTAGTCCACAATGTGTGATGCAGCCCAGAAAGCCAACTGTATCCTGGACTGCATCGAGAGCAGTGTGGGCAGCAGGGTTCAGGGAGGTGAGTCTCTGCCTTTATTCTGCCCTTGTGAGACACCACCTGCATCCAGGTCTGGAGTCCTCAGCAAAATAAAGATGTGAACCTGTTAGAGGACGTCCAGAGGAGGCCATGAAGATGATCAGAGAGCTGAAGCACCTCTCCTGTGAAGATAGGTTTGGAGAGTTGGGGTTGTTCAGCCTGGAGAAGAGAAGGCCATGGGGACACCTCATTGCAGCCTTCCAGTACCTAAAGGAGGCTCTGAAAAAGAGATGGCGAGAAAAGACTTTTTGCACAAACAGATAGTGATAGCACGAGACAACAGTTTTAAACTAAAAAAAGTGGACATTGAGATTAGATGGTAGAAAGAAGTTCTTTACTGTGAGGGTGGTGAGCCATTGGAACAGGTTGCCCAGAGAATTTGTGGATAGGTGGTGTCCCTGCCTATGGTGGGGGAGTTGAAACCAGTTATCTTTAAGGTCCCTTCCAACCCAAACCATCCTATGATTGTAACAGCTACAAGGAAATGAGCTGCACTTCTGTAAATGGATGTGCAAATACAATAATAGCTAAGGTGATTTGCACCATTCTTGTTGTGTGTGATGCAATTGACATTTTTAAGTATTCCTTATGTGTTGAGCTTCATATAAACAGCAGCTATTTCAAAGAGGTGCTGTATATAGCAAGTGAAGTTAAAACATGCTGGTTTTGGAGGTATTTTATTAGCATGGCACAAAGCTCTGAGAAGAGACTGCAGAAAGTACTAGTTTCCCTGAAAGCATTAGAAAGCCTTGATTTGTAGACAATAC
>NW_008665403.1:35143-42336 GCF_000695815.1 Acanthisitta chloris | reverse complement strand
TTCAGCAGCATCTCTGCATACATTTGGCAAATATTTAAAAGCCACATATTGTGTAATTGGTTCAGCCTTTGAAAATTATTAACTTTGTGTTAAAGGATGTACACAGCAATGCAAGATTTTATCTTGACAATCCCATGCTTTGTCTTCTACCAGCAAGGATGTATTTGGGGATTACTTGCTTTAGCTCCTCAAAGGGCAGTATACTAAATGCTTTGTAATCACTTTGGTACTGATGAGGTATGGGAAAGCATTTAATTTATGTCGCTTTGTAAAGTTGGATTATACAGAAACTGTGGCAGACAATATTTTGTTAGCCAGGGAAATAAAAGGAACTTTGCATGTCAAGTTACTTAAAACTATGTGTTTCTGCTTAGCTTTAAACTTTTTTTTTTGTAAAGTCTGAGCAGAGGTGATAGATGCTTTCTGGACTCTGCAGCTAATCTGCAAACAAGGCTGTGCAAAGCACAGCATAAATGTTAATGTTATTGAAAGCCATTCTTTCTATTATAATTTTATAATCTTTACGCTAATTAGCTTTTTTGTGTGTTTTGTTAGCATGTCGGTTATTTGCATTAATGGAAAAGCTGAATAGGAATTTTTAGTATGTAATTGCAGCCAAGGATGTATAACTTGTAAATGGCAAATACTTTAAAATGTTTATAATTAGAGTACTGATCTGTCTCCTTTAATTTCTCTGGGAAACACATACTGTATGTGTCCTTCATCTAAGGAAATCAGCTCCCTACTTGTGCTTTGTAACACAAACTGTTTGCTAACTCAGCTAAAAAGTGCCACTAATCAATTCATAAGGAAAAAATATATTTATGTGTGGAATCAAAATCTAGAAGTATTTTTACAGAAGGCAACTGAATACTATTTAGAAAACTCCTCACACCATATAACACAGCACAGTGGTTTTGAGATGATGATCAATGGGATTTAAAAGCATGTTACTTAAAAATATTAGTTACACATAATAATTACTTTGGTAGTTTGTTACACAAGAAGTTATAACTTGTTATTAAATGATTAATGATTTTATCTCTTTCTGTTCTAGATTTAAAAGAAGTGTAAGCAATTGGATTACAACGGTGACATTTTTGAACACGAGTGATGTTAAAGCAATTTGAATGCATTGGAACATGGCTACTTCATAAAATGCAAAAATTAAAGGAAATTATTGCGTATCAAAACCTACTGAATATCTGAATTTTCTAGGCATCCTGCATTTAACTGTGTCCTTAAAAATCCATGATTAAGATCTCATGCAACCGTTGTATATTTTGGAGACTATTTTCCAGAAGAGAACTGTGCATTTAAAAAGCAGAAATGACTGTGTTTTCTCTTGGAACTTACTAAGGTTGAACATACTGAAAGACCATGACCAGCTTGAAGCGGTCCCAGACTGAAAGGGCTGTTGCCACTGGGGTATCAGTCGGAACAGATGGTACCTCAAAAGTCCACTCGGATGACTTCTATATGAGGCGCTTTAGATCACAGAATGGCAGCTTAGGATCTGCAGTTATGGCTCCAGTTGGACCTCCTCGCAATGAAAGTTCCCATCATGTTACCTCTACCCCCGGAGTCCCTAAAATGGGGGTCAGGGCAAGGATTGCTGATTGGCCCCCAAGGAAGGAGAACATCAAGGAAACAAGCAGATCTAGCCAAGATATTGAAACATCAAGTTGCCTTGACAGTATGTCTTCTAAAAGCAGTCCTGGGAGTCAGGGAAGCTCTGTTAACCTGAATGCTACTGATTCTGTCATGTTAAAGAGCATCCAGAGCACACTTAAAAACAAGACCAGACAATCTGAGAATCTAGATTCCAGGTTTCTTACACCCGATGGCTATCCCAGTTCCCCAAGGAAAGCTCTTCGCAGAATACGACAACGGAGCAACAGCGACATTACCATAAGTGAGCTTGATGTGGATAGTTTTGATGAATGTATTTCACCAACTTTTAAATCTGGACCATCTCTGCACAGGGAGTATGGCAGCACATCTTCCATAGATAAGCAGGGAACTTCAGGGGAAAGTTTTTTTGACTTATTGAAGGGCTATAAAGATGAAAAGTCTGATCAGAGAAGCCCAGGCACAACTAAGCTCGGTGAGCTCCTGATTGCCAGTGGAAGCAAGGGTTCAGGATTCTCTCTAGATGTGATAGATGGACCTATTACTCAAAGGGAAAACCTAAGACTCTTTAAAGAAAGGGAGAAGCCACTCAAAAGACGCTCAAAATCAGAGACAGGAGATTCATCCATTTTTCGTAAGCTGCGCAATGCCAAAGGTGAAGGGGAACTTGGGAAGTCTTCAGATCTTGAAGATAACAGGTCAGAAGATAGTGTCAAGCCTTGGACTTGTCCAAAGTGTTTTGCTCATTATGATGTACAGAGTATTTTATTTGATTTAAATGAAGCGGCAATCAACAGGCATAATGTTATTAAAAGAAGGAACACAACGACAGGTGCATCTGCTGCTGCTGTAGCATCACTTGTCTCAGGACCTTTGTCCCATTCTGCAAGTTTTAATTCTCCAATGGGCAGCACTGAAGACCTGAATTCAAAAGGAAGTCTCAACATGGACCAGGGAGATGATAAAAGCAATGAACTAGTGATGAGTTGTCCTTATTTTCGTAATGAGATTGGTGGGGAAGGGGAGAGGAAGATCAGCCTTTCCAAATCTAATTCAGGTTCCTTCAGTGGATGTGAAAGTGCCTCATTTGAGTCGACTCTGAGTTCTCATTGCACAAATGCTGGAGTTGCAGTTCTGGAAGTACCCAAGGAGAATCTGATTTTGCATCTAGACAGAGTGAAAAGATACATTGTTGAACATGTAGACCTCGGTGCATATTATTATCGAAAATTCTTCTACCAGAAAGGTAGGAAAACTTTTTCTTCTTGAGTTTTTTAATGATTTTTTATTTTATGAACATGCATGTATTTGAAAGAATTACCTCTTTCTTTAATCATCAGTGCTTAAGCATGATATATTTTACAGATTGGTACATGCTATATCTAATAATCTTTCACAGTGTTGGAGTAAAAGAACATTGAAGATTTTATTACTGATATACATGACAGCAATGGCTGCAAATTATAAATGTCTTGAAACAAAGCTTTGGTATCCATGGCAGCAGGCAAGGGTTGACACTTGCTCTTTCCACTGTCTCCTCCTGCAGTCTTTCTAGGGCTGAGAGGTAGCCTTTGCTGTGTGGTTTTCAAGAGTGCTGATCCACATCCTTTGGAGACAAAGGAGTTAGGAAAATAATGGTTTCCTGAGAACAGTAAACCAGATGTGTGATATAGGATGAGGTATATTTGGAAGGGAGAGCCTGAGATGAGAGACATTTGTCTGTGATTATCTTATTATCTGTTTCCCTCTGGAACAATTTGATTCCTTACCACTCTGGTGAGTTTTGCAGTCAGCAAGTAAAGGTGCAATTTCATCTTACAGCTGACCTGATTTAACAGCATTTCAGCACTAAAAGGGGAAGACTTTATTCCTCCCCTTTTCTTGTATTAGTTATCTTGTTTTCTGAAAACTTGATAAGCCAGTTGAGTTTGCTAACCAAACTAGCAGAAATCTTGCCATCATGATAAATTTGGTTTATATTGCTTAGCTATTTCTCTCCAGTTTTGGTGAGGCATATTACCTTTCCTTGCAGTCAGAGAAGTGCCAAATCCCTAGTGCCAGGTAAGCTGTGAGAGTGGAAGAGGAAGGAATTTCAGCCCTTAGGCAACAGCAATTTATTAGTTTGCCTTCTCCTTAAGGGAAACCACACCCTCATACTACTACAATGCCAGTCACCATTACATCTCCATTTCTTTGTAGCTGTAATTAAGATGAATTAGATAAAATCAGCATAACCTCCTATTGGTAAGGGGCAACCAGATATGAAGTCAGTATGTGTATGGAGTGGGTTTGGAGGGAGAGAAGCTGTGAATTTTTTCCTTAAGTCGTAAAACCGGGTTTTAAATTCACTGTTCTTGTGTCCAGTCCAGCAGGCACCAGCTGGGGACATTGTTTCTACCAAAGGTTTTTTTCTGAAAAGAGGTGTACTTCAGAAGCCTCATCAGATATGCCCAAACCCCACATTTCTACAAGTACCAAACATATTTTGTTCACCATCCAGAGTATCATCATTCCCCAAGCAAACTTCAGACTAATCTGATGAGATGGCATAGTGCTAAAACTTAAAGCAGCAGAATAAGAAAAGAAATAATCAAGGAAGTCAGTTGTAAGTCAATTTTTTTTAGAATATGAAGGAAGTCATTATGCAGAGACTTTCCTACTGAAAGAGGAGGTTGGATCTTTATGGTGTTAAGAGTGGAGCAGACAGTGATGAAAGACAGTTTCAGTGGGGTCACCTAGTCAAGTCAACAGGTCCTGGGTAATTTTTTAGTCTTAGATGTATGAAGGAAATAATTCTGATTCAATAACAATACCTTTGAAAGATCTCAAACCAGGAAAATTTCACAGAATTGGTGAACCTCTACTAATCCTAGAGCTTGTACAGTGTAGAAAGCGATGTTGCGGAGAATTGTAAGCCTGAGTTTGTTTTCATTCCAACTTGAAATAACAAAGCAGGTAATTTGGGACTATATCAACAAAGAACTGCCAGCTGAAAGTCATTAATGATGCCAGTCAGCATGATTTAATGAAAAGTAGCTCTTGTCACAAAAAAAACCCTCAAATCCACAGTTCATCTTCTGTGTTGTAAAGAAAAAGAATGAAAGCTATTGCATTAATATAGTCCATTTTAGCTTCTTCATGGTAATTTGAAATGCTGACGGTGACTTGATTGAAATCTTTAACTATATGGAAGTAATAGATCATTTTTTACAGGTACTTGGATGGTAGATGCATCTCAAATTGTTGCAGTGTATGGGTGAAATATCAGTGAGCTGGTGGTATCACTAACAATGGTCCAGATTAATTAAAAGATTTTAATTGAGTTAATTAAAAGATTTTAATTCAGTTAGTGTAAAATACTTGCATGTGGCATTTATGGATAAGGCTTGTGTAAGTTCATCAGTGAAGGCAAATGGATGAAATTTTATATATAAAGGAAATTTGTCCTTCTACAGGGCAGTAGTATTGATAAATAATATTTTGGCCTAGTGTCCAGACTTGTAAATGTGAAAATACTGGTGGAGACAGTGAAGGTTAGAAAAATGATACAGTTATTAGTGAAAGAACTTTATACTGGTGGTTCCCAAGGTTGGATTCAGCTCCTTTAGTTGATATCTGAGCTAGTTGTACAGACTTCCTTTGTGCTCCATGGAGAGAAATTAACCTTGAAGGATCGTATGAATTGCAGTCTCTTCCCTCAATTCACTAATAGAAGGCTCATGCACAGCTAACTTACATGGAGATGTTTATTCTTACAGAAGATGAATGCTAATCTTATGTTGCACAAGATGTATTTGCAAGGTGACTATTTTAAGGTGTTTCAAAAGGTATATTTGAGAGAAGAACTTAATTAAAAGTTCTAAGTCTAGACATTTATAAGCTGAGCTAGTGAATAAAAAATGGGGAGAGGATAAAGCCAGCACAAGAACAAATTTATGAAAGTTGCACAGATTTGACCTTCAAATAATATTAAGCTTTGAACAAAAAAGTTAACTCTACATGGGAAAAAACATACTGAATGAAGTTATTCATTGTTTGAATTTTACATGCCAGTCATAGTTTTTTGTATGACATTTTCCCTTCTTATCTTAACAGACAGTTAAAGACAATTTCTGAGAGGTTTGAGTTAAGATAACAGGGTATTTTCTGGCTTGTCTGTTGCTTAGTATGATCAAGTCCCTTCGTTAAAGATGCCTATTTAGTGTGGGTTTTGACCCTGGATGGATGCCAAGTATCCACCAAAGCTGCTCAATCAATCCCTTCCAAGGCTGGACAGAAAATATAGTCAAAGGTTCATGAGTTGAGGTAAGGACAGGGACAGCTCACTCACTGATTAGTGTCATGGGCAAACCGGACTCAGATTGGGGATATTAATTGAGTTTATTACCAAAAAAATCAGAGCAGGATAAGAAGAATTAAAACAAATCCCCAAAACACCTTCCCCCCCACCCTTTCCTCCTTTCTAGGCTCTTCCTCCTCTTCCCAGTGGCACAGAGAGACAGGCAATGGAGGTTATGGTCAGTTCATTGCAGGTTGTTTCTGCTGCTGCTCAGCTAGAGGAATCCTCCTGCTCCAGCGTAGGGTTCCTCCCATGGGAGACAGCTCTCCAGAAGCTTCTGCAACGTGAGTCCATCCTATGGGCAGCAGCTCTTCATGAACTCCTTTGGCATGGGTCTCTTTCTACAGGGTATAGTCCTTCAAGAACAGCCTGCTCCAGCATGGGTCCCCCACAAGGTTGCAAGTCCTACAAGGAAACTTCTAGGGTGGGCTTCTCTCTCTCCAAGTCTGCAGGTCCCTGCCAGGAGACTGCTGTGATTATTGAAATAAAATTCTCTCTAAATGTGGTGCTTTTAGAATTAGAAAGAAAACAAGTTGGACTTATTTGTTTTTTCCGTTAGTACACAGTGGCAGCAAATATAAGGTGAGGGGAGGAGATTTCAAGAAGCTACCTGTTAGTTGTTTTGGGGCTACTTTATGGATTACTTTTTTCTTGTAGAGCATTTGAACATTTTTGTTAACACTATGATTGTTATGAGTATAAAACTGTGCAGCTCAACTTTTAAGAAAATACATGTTAAGACAGCTGATGAACTTCAGTTTGTATAGGAAGTATATTTTTTGACAGGAGAAACAAATTGTTTAGCCTTCTTACTGAAATATAAGAAAATCTTTTTGTGTGAGAAATTGAGATTCTTCCTTAAATGCATAATTTTCTGCTCCCCACAAATAGTATTGTACTATTGACAGCAATGCTTCAGTTTATTAACAAACAAACAAAAAAAACCAAACTCAAAAAATCCCCAAACAAACAAATAAAAACAAGGACCAAAAACCCCACAACACAGCAAAGAGGGAGAGAAGCAAAACTCTTGAACTCACTGCTTCTAGACATAAAATTACAGTTCCCAGAGAAGGGAAGAGTTGTCTTTAGGTCAGCCCAAAACTCCTAGTTCTATCTTCAGGCAAAGGCCAACTTTCCAGGTGTAGTTTGCCAGCCTCTGGAGATATACAGGAAATGGACTTCTCAACCTGGTGATAGTATCATTTGTATTTAGTAGTCT
>NW_008665403.1:33612-35127 GCF_000695815.1 Acanthisitta chloris | reverse complement strand
TTCCCTACATAAAATTTTAGCATACCGAGTACTCCAGTAGCAGTAAGGAGTTGTGCAGCTTCAACACACTGGTCATAAAGAGCTTTGTCTAATGACTTCCAGAGTGAAAACTAGGGTTATCAGATTAAACAGTCTCACTGCTATGTGAAGAAGTTTGGTTTTCTCACCTTTCCTTGCCATGTATTATTTTATAAGCCTCAACCACGTTATTCTCCTCAATCATGTTTTGTTGCCCTGCTCTAAGCCTTTTCCAGTTGAGATCAGGGCACAGTGTTTAAGACAGAAACAAATTGCAGTCTTACATAGTATCATAATGTTTTCTACATAGAAATTCTGAATGCCTGGCCATAACTTACAGAACCTTGAATTTATTTCCCACACAGATGTAAAAACTTCGTATGTGTATTCTGGATAAAGTCTTATGAATGTTTGTACATTTGTGTAATGGGTTATTTATTACTCATTTTTCAAGAAGAGCCATGCTTATTAACTTATCCTGTCACTTGATATTAAAGACTTATTATCAATAATAAAACCATCCTTTTCTAAATGTTGTTTAGAAAAGAGAGCGTGTTGCTCCAGAGGAGTAATCTGTTTTCTTTGTCCCCCAAGTTCTGTCTGGGAATTACGGTTGTCATGGAAAGAACCAAGAGCATCTGTTTCTTTTCTATCATCCCCAGGCAGTAGTCACTAGCATTACCATTTAGGACAAATTTTAGTTACTGGCTTAGAATGAAAGACTTTGACTGAGAAGTAAATAATTTCCTGAACTGGTTTTATAACAAATGAGCTGTTGGTCAGCTTTCCTTTAACAGTTGGCAGCCAGTAAAAATACCTTTAGCTCTAATGCTTTAGATTGCTGTATATTCTGTCCCAAAACTGGTGCCTTTCAAGTATGTGGCTAGACTTGCAGAAAATTTACAGTTAGCAGTCCGGTCCTGAGCAACAGTCTACAGACATTATAGTACTAAGCTCTAGAAATGCTGCCCTCTTGTTCCCAGAGAGCTGCTGCGCAGAATTTTCCAGTGCTGTAAATGCTGTGCTAGGATTAGAGGACAATGCTTGATGAAGCATTGGTAAATGCTGTGCTAGGATTAGAGGACAGTGCTTGATGAAGCATTTTTCTGAAGTTCCGTTGTGAAGCAAAATGTTTGGGATTTTTACTTCTAGTCTGGTTACACAAAAGGCATCAATTGAACATTATATCTAAAGGTAAATATGGTAAAAGCACAAGAGAACCTTTTCACCCCAAATCAAGTGCATTTACTTGGATTTTCTTTGCAAGAGGAACTCATAAATATCTGCCACTTGATGAAGCATTTTTCTGAAGTTCCGTTGTGAAGCAAAATGTTTGGGATTTTTACTTCTAGTCTGGTTACACAAAAGGCATCAATTGAACATTATATCTAAAGGTAAATATGGTAAAAGCACAAGAGAACCTTTTCACCCCAAATCAAGTGCATTTACTTGGATTTTCTTTGCAAGAGGAACTCATAAATATCTGCCAATTAGTAT